>NW_010131821.1:7726-11921 GCF_000699245.1 Pterocles gutturalis | reverse complement strand
CTCACCCGGATCCATGCCCTCCTCCTGCCTGGCTCACCCATTTCTGCCACAGCCCTGCGCACACGCGCGTGCACATGAGCGTGTGGGTATGTGTGCAACCCGGCTGCACTTGTTGGGACAATGGCACAAAATCTGCGAGGCATTAATCCAGGTAGGGAGCCCGTGCCGTGTCCCTCACCACCTGCAGCACCCTGCAGGAGAAGGGGCAGAGACAACAACGCTGGCTCAAGTCCATGGGGCAGAAAGGCAGGCTGGGAGTGCTGCCGAGATACAGAGCGATGCTGGGGGAAGGCTTCCTCCAGGCTCCGAGGCTGCCTTCCAGGCAAACCCATTTGCTTTATCAACCCTCCAGCAGCCTGACCACCACCACTGGTTGTGGAAGTGTTACCCGGTGCTGCCACAGCTCAGATCCACAGGCAAGCTGTCTGTCAACTAACCTGCCTTGGGGTGCAGCCAAACATGTCCCCACAGGCTGCGCCTTTTCCCAGTTTGACTCTCCAAGGTGGATCCAGAAAGAGATTTCTTCTAAGCACAGCTATGATCACTTGGCATCAGGCAGTGCCACTGCCCACATGGGGCTCAGGGGGTTGGCTGGTTCCTGAATTTGGACAGTACAAGCCATGCACATGATGCTACGTATACATGTCCTCTGCAGGCTGCTTCTCCAGCTAGCAGTTCCCCTAATGCTAGGGGCTGAAGCTCAAACAGGCTTTGCCCCGCATCCTTTCCCTTCACCTTTCCCCCACCATCACCCCTTCAGAGGGCTCTCCAGCTAACCTCAGCCTCCTTCTCAGAGGAGACCAGACCAGACACAGGCGACAAGAGGAAGACCGCAAACCACAGCTGTGCTGGAGCCCAGCGAGAGCTGCAGCACACACCTCCCAGACAGCAAGCAGCTCTGCGAACCAGAGCACATCCATCTGCGTCAAGGAGTGCATGAGAGCGTTGGTGTACACAGAAGGCACTGGTCTGTGCAGTATGCATGGTCATGGACCTGCGCCTCTGCCTGTCGTAGCTGGAGGATCCATTTCCCACTGACTACAACAGAAAATTACTGGGATCAGACACAGGCTCTTCTCTCACCCTTTCCTCTCCACATCTCATAGGTCAGAATCACACTGACAAGGGGTTCTGGTCCCTTCCACCCAGGAGAGTTTGGCCAGCTGCAGCATTTTGCCTATACACACAGGTTCTCGGGACAAGCCTTGTTGGTGCTGCAATAAGACAAGTCGGTAGAGCATCACATCTCCAGCAGGGTCACACAGTCCAGCCAGGTCAGGAGGCCCTGACACCTGGGAATTAAGACCAGACTAAACCATCCTTCGGGCAAGGGAGGGAGGGACAATGTTTTGGGCTGGGATGTCATGTATGTAATAGGGACAAAGAACGATTTTCTGCCAAAACTCAGGACTGTATGTCTGAGCTGCTGGCTCTCCCTGGATTTTTACACTCCTGATCCTCACTGTGTACACACAGAGCCTTTCCCCCTTCTCAGGGCAATGAAAACCAAGACATGAATCACACAGGCCCCCACAGGCACCAGCCAATTCCCCTGCATGCCACCCCTCCTCTCATCAGGATGCTCCAGTGCCCGGGGCTCCTAGGGAGAACGGGTGGGAGATCCATAGTGCTCAGAGCGTCTCATCAGTGAGGCCCAAAGATGGAGCCAACACTGTGGTCACGGTGTCACAGCACTGGGCAAGGACCTGAACAGAACTCAGCAGCCACCAGCAGGACAGGCCTATCAATTTAAACATATGTGCTTAAATCAGCCTGTCACCACTGAAAAGATGGGCTTCTCTACAAGCTCTGGGAGCCCCTGAGAGAGAAGCAATAACCTTCACTAGCTCTTAGACAAGGCTGGCTCTGTGCTATAGCCCCTGGGCAAAGAGAAAGTCAAGGGATATGCCCCACATCCAGTTAGAGCAGCTGGGGACTGCTCCAATTTGAGCCAGACTGTAACAATTTCCTCCCAGTCTCCTATTTGTTACTAACAGAGGGGTAATGCTGCAACCCCAACAACCCCCTCCAGCCAGACTTGGGGGGAAGGAGCAGAGAGGAGACAGCCAAGCTGCTCTTGCTTGTGACGCCCCTCCTACACCAAGGAAAGTCCTTGCAACTGCCTTGTGTTCCCTTTCTGCAGCCCAGGTGGCTAAGAACAGAGGCAGAGCATCCCTCCAAAGTACAGTGACAAGACCTTGATGCCTTCAAATAGCACATTTCAGGTCAGCAAGATGTGAACTGTCAGCAGAGGGGTGTCAGTTTATTCACTCACCTTTACATCAATGGCCTGCTTCTGCAGCATAGGTGATGCCAGAGGGCAGGATGAGAAGAGAAGACTTTGGGCAACAACAGGCGGAAGAAGTTCAGGCAGCAAGAAGTACATGCAGCTGTCGGTTCTGCTGAAACGGTTCCTGGTTACAGGGACAGGCACACAGGGCACAATTCTGAGAACAGGTCACAATTCTGAGAACAGGCCACCTACCAAGGTGAACCAAGGACGTTACCATTTCCTGGAGCCCTGAACGAAACTTTCCATTTCTGGGTTCTGCTTCTCACAGCAGCTCTGTGCTGTGTACAGTTCTCCCTTCATGGTGCTTGAGAGCAGTCTCCAGTCAGCTAACGAGGTGGTGGCTGCAGTGACTCTCATGGAGTATTCCTTGGGACTAGCTTTCATCTCCTAGACAGAGGCCAATGAAGCATCACCCCTTGGTTCCAAAAAACATATCCAAGGTCATCTGATCCAACGTAAAGACCAGATGTGGAATTTCTTCAAATTAAAGCTTAGATGGGGGAACATGGCTGTGCCAGGGGATGGTGCTGAATGGCCAAGCGCCTGCTAACCCAGCCTGAAAATTTTAAGGACTAAACTACCTTTTCTGGTCAGTAACACAAAATCAAGCCTGCTAAAATTGGAAAGCCCACCATGTGGCTTGCAGCTGGCACTCACCCTTCCTGCAAGCTGGAAAACCCTATTGTCTCCGCAGCCCTGATCAGCCCCCCACCCTTGGCAAGGGGATGCTCTCATTGACTCAGCACATCCTGCAGCCCTCTGTACACATCCTGGGTGGGCTGGCTGGCTCACACCGTCTAAATCCCAGGATGGAAGTTAGCTGTGTCCTCTTTCCACCTTGCTGTGGGAAGGGAAACAGAGGTTTCTGCCATTCATACCTTCCTTTCCTTCTTTTGCTGGCCCCTCTGGTGCTCCTCTGCCCTAGGGGGCACCCTGAGCAGACAACATTAAGCAGAGGGGCTAGGAAAGCAGCTAGACTTGGGCTTTCCTGCTTATCTACACATGAAAAACCCAGTTTTAGCCTGGGCAGGCATTTAAAAGCCAACTTCCCTCTTCTGTCAAGACAAAATGTGCCTGCAGGCACCCAGGACTGTCTTCTCTTCTGCATTTTAGAGAGATCCTCTTTTGCAGGCATTGTCTCTGCAGTCTTCATCTGCTCAGAGCACGCTGGAGAGGCCCAGGTGCTGGCTACACCAGTGACAGAGATGTGGCAAATTCAAGTCCCTTCTGGGGGCGGGGGAAGGGGGACAAAACCAAACCACCCAAAAATCCCAGGGCAGAAGGCCTGCACAAAGCCTGCAGTCCTGGCCTCCTGGCTCCCAGCCTTGTGTTTAATACTCATTCCTCTCAGGTACAGTTCCAATTTTCACTCTGGTCTTAAAGGTCCCCATGAAGTTGGTCTCACTGACCTCCACAATTTCTTTTCTCTCTGCCTCACATCCAGCAGGGACTTCAACTGCTGCTGCCTCCCTGCAAAAGGGTCTCCACAGCCTTTGTAATTCAACACACTGGGAAATGCTCAATCCATGCCCTCTATTCCTAGCCCAACACAGACCTCAAAAGCCCTCTTTGTTCCTGATACAAATCCTACCCCACAGCCGTGGCTTAACCCTTAGAACACTGCCTCAAATAAAGAGTGCTTCACAGAAGCAAGCCAGGTTGCAGCACCCATGGGAAGCAGGACCTCCAACTATAGAAGAGCTGTACTGACAATCTGCTGGTGGCTTGCAGGACTCATCAAATACAACAGCGTGGTGGGGACAGATGCCTCTGACTGTCCTCATTATCCATAAAAACTACTACCAAGCTACAGGAGGATCCTGTGCCCCACACTGCTGCAGCGACATTAGGGCATGATTAGGGCTTGCAACTCTATTATAGTCTCCTGGTCTCACTCTGCCT
>NW_010131821.1:0-7695 GCF_000699245.1 Pterocles gutturalis | reverse complement strand
CAGGTTTATTACAAAACACACTGTGCAGGCAGATTCAAGGCTGCAAGGAATGAAGAGAGGTGAGGAAGCAAGAAGGTGGGACCAGACACCCCGCCTCGTCACTCCTGCAATGACCCCTTTGCTCCTGCCCCAAGTACAGTCGTTGCTCCATTCCCCAGGTGCAAAGCAGAGACAGCAAGGGATGCCATGCTGCTACTTCCAGAGCCTGCACAGAGGCAAGAGAGCAGTGACAGCACTCCTGATTCTTGCCTAGTCTGAGATAAGCTCAGACCCACATCCTGAGCAGCAGCCCATAAATCACATGTTGGAGGAAGCAGTGCCATGGGACTGCCCGTAATCACACACCCCACACATGGGAATGCAGATGGGATGGGGGGCGCAGTCAGCCCTCCCTGCCCTAGCATAATCCCTGGCACAGGAGAAGGCAATATGGAGCAAATGCTGCTTTGCAGCATCCAAAAATACCAATTCTGCAGCTGGGATGGAACAGAGCTGCCCTGCAGCAAAACACCAGCTCCACAGTAGACAGAGCAGGCTTGTAACGCTGCACCCCAAAATGCCATTTCCCACCAGCTGCTGTAACTTCCCTTCTGCCCCTTTCTGGTCCTGCTCTGCCCCTCCCGGCTCCCCAGGCCACAGGGAAAATGAGGCATGGCATGCTGTCCCTGCCCGGGGGAAGGAGAGTGGGTGGGTAGGCAGCCCCCAGCATGGGGAGTGGGGCAAAGGTGGTACTGCCACCTCTGAAAACCCCAGCGATGGGGACAGATAAGGATACCCACACGTCCTGCACTAAGCAGCTATCCAAATTATGAACCTCCTCTGTTCCCACCTCTCTCGAAGCAGAAGTTGGCCCTACTCTGTTGCGGGCCATATGGACTGCACCCTCCTCTGCTGGGCTATGTCTGGCCCCACAGACTGACCCACACACTCTCTGGCACCAGAGGAGACAGGGACATGCAGAGCTCTGCACCAGATGCATGTAACCTAGCATGGCCCAGAAAAGAAAGGTAATGCCACATAGGAACAAAAAAAAAAAAAAAAAAAAAGGAAAATACATTAAAGAGAGAGCACTGTAAACCAGAAGAGAGCCCTGGTGCCCAGAACGCTCGTAGGGGACGACTGGATGTTTCCTTGAGAGCAGGTCATTGCATTCTTTACTTTTAAAGATGCATGTCTTTGAATAAAGACTTGGATTCTCTGGCCCAGCTCTACAAACTGGTAAGTTTCCAGGTACTGACCTCAGCCTCTCTGTTTTCATCCCACACCTCCAAAAACCCTTCTGAGGGCCTGCTCCCCAGTTAAGCTTCCCAGGACCACGTCCTCAGCAGTGCTCACCCAGATCAGCATCCTTTAAAATCCCTAGGTCTGGTGCAGTAGCAAATTACCACCCATCTATCTACCTTGTAGGCAGAGAAGCTAAAGATGAAGATTTGTTAATCCAGGCTCCAGGTCAGACATCTCACTAATGTTATTAAAGTTACGGCTTCTTTACAGCATTTCTCAAGTTCTCAATGAGGTTGAGAGCCCAGCGTTGTCCAGTTCAACTGTCTCACTGAATGGGAAAGCAGAGCTCAAGCTGCAGAAAATGCACAGTTATTATGTACTCCTTATCTGCGTATCTCCTGGCATCTTTCCCCAGGCTCACTTTTCTTGGTTCCCTTGCTCTACCTTCCTGGGGACTCTCTGAAAACAGACACTTTCACCCCTCCCCGGGGAAGCGTGTTCAGGTGGTATTTGCCATTTTGTTGTCATGCAAAGAGTAAGGTTATTGCCAATACCCTTGCCCCAACTCTATCTCCCAGGACAACATAATAGTAGATTAAACTCATTATCCCCTATCACTTTATGGCACAATCTTTTCATTTCTCTGTTAACACACTTCTGAGACGTATCAAGTTTCAGCCAGGCTCACTCCAAAGGAAAATTCCCTGCTCTTTCCTTACAAGGATTTCCACAAGTAATACCTTTTCTTTTTGGTAGCAAAAAAAAAAAAAAGCCCAAACCAAAAAACACTCAACAAAACCACTTAGAGGTTCACTTAAGGACAGAATTTGGCTTTTTCTTTCCAGACCACCACTTTGGTCAGACCTTTCCCAGGCTCTGGAGGTAGCATTCTCACTGCTGCTCACACCGGTGCAGCTCCACCAGCAGTGTTTGGAGTGCTGTAGTAAGGAAGTTTTCAAGGATGAGATGCCTTTTCCTTCCCAGAAGCAACCAGCACATGAACGCAGGCATTTCCTGGTAAACTGTTCCTCCTTGCTTACAGCCTCTGCCACAGGGGAGGCCTCTGATAGCAGCCTTCCTCCGGAAACACCACTGCATTTTGCTTGGTTACTCTAATAGTGCAATATTGTAGGGAACCAGAATTAAACAGAGCTGTAACCTATAACAAATCATTCCTACTGAGCTGCCAGATAGCAGCACAGGAGAAAGAGAGGAGCTGTAAGTCTGTTTCCTCAACTAATTTAAGCCATGAAACACCCCTTTGGGTACTGGGAACAGGCACAGCAGCAAGAGGAGCACTTTCAGTGTAGCAGATTGATGCCACTGATTTTTGTGTTCTCTCTAGCCAGAATTATCACACAGCCAGGATAGATCATTGCAAATACCTTAAGATCCCAGACTGTCAGCCCAGGGGAGCGGCTGGCAAACCAGACCCAGACAAAAAGCCTGAGAATATTCTAGTTTCTCAAAAACTGGTCATATTTTTAGCTGTTGCTGCTCCTAGAAGATGAATTGAAAGCAAAGCTCAGACCCGCTGCTTGATGCCATAACTGCTTTATCTTGCTTGCAGCCACAGCAGAGAGGACCTTCAAAGAGGGTAATTCTCTTTGTCCACCACTGGCCCAGCTATGCTGGTCTCATCACCAACGCAAACACTGGTATAGAAGGGACTCAGGTGACTGTGCTAATCCGTCTATGCCATGCTCTCTCTGCACAGCTACAGCACTGCTGACTGGTAGTAAGAAAACCCCCGTGCACATGGTCCAGGCATCTTCCCCAGGTCTGAGCTGAGCAGAGTTTGGCTCTTGGAAGCTCTTTTTTACGCATCTTCCACGCGGGGCAATCTCTACAGCATTGCTGGGCTTGACTATCTTCTCACAATTTAGGGAATGCAGGTAGAAACACCCACGGAGTCAGAGTTTCTTCTTAGTCCCAACAATCCATCATCTCTCTGCTGAAATCCCCTGCACTCCTTCCACCGCAGCAGCATTAAGGTTGCTCCTAATGTCCAAAAGGACACTGGCCATTTTTTCAGACTGACACTGCTCAGAATGGTGTCCCCATCCAACTACTAGCAGGTGGGCATGTCCCAGACTTGCCAAAGGTGATGGTAGCAGCAAAGTGCAGCAGCACATAACCCACACAGTACTTTACAAACTTCAACACTGCAGCTCAGCCAGGAGGAAATCTCTCTTGGCTGCCTCTCCCTAAATGCTTATTCAAGCACTGCCTATCTTAACTCCTTGCTAAATCAGAAGCAGAGTATATGACCCCATTGCCTTTGGGCTTTTCTGATCCTTTGTGCTTAAGAAGTGTAGTATGAACAGGCAAGACAGAAAAAGAGGGAGCAGCACTTCAAAGATGACATGGTTGTAACTCGTTAGGTCACAGTACCCAGGAGCTTCTTGGGCAAGGATCTCAGCATGTGAAGTGCTGTACAAATGGAAAAAGAAAACCTTCTGCCCTAGAAACTGGCAATTCACACCCCAACACACACATGTGACCCAGAGCCTTATCTGCTGGGCTCTGCATCCACTCCATTATATTCCACAGCACATCTTGCAGCCTCAGACCAGGGGAAATATCAGAAAAAAAAAACCAGGCTGTGAAAGGGGTCAGAGGGAACTACGGTTTGGCTCAATGGATTCTGACCATGCTCCACCATCATCCATACCTGTAATATATTTTAATACCAATTCTCACACCAAGTACTGAAGGTCGCATACGTAAAGAGCGGTGCTCAAGCCGTTGATCTGAAATTGCCTTCAGTGTCAGGTACCAGTGTCCCAGCTTCCTCCATGGCAAGAAAGCTTCAGCTGCCAGTGTGGGGCAAGCTGTTCCCTTCTGAAAAGGGAAGGAACCTGTCAGAAGAAGGACTGAGGAAGCATAGTGCTGTCTGCCACAAGGAGCTTTCCTAGAGGCTCCATGTTAGAGCTTGGGAACACCAGGACCTGGGGTCCAAGGGACATTTTACAAGCAAATCTAGCCCATTTAAGAGTTTTAAGATGACTGGAACTGTAGCACTGGACAGAGTTGGGCAGCCTGTACAGATCTTGTAACAACCCTAAATCAGACAGACATATGGTGGACTGTAAAGGGTGAAATGGTTTTCAGGGGAATTTCTGAGGTTTTGTATCCTGCATCAGAGTGGGATGGAGGAGCCACAGCTCAGCTGAGGACTGTGACATTTGGGAGACCAGGGCCCTTTGGGCAGCTCACAGACAGGCACCATTCCCCCTCCAGTTTTGCCTGAACATTCTAGTCCCAGATGAACTCTGGCCATAATCACTAACAAGGCATTGTGTGCCACCCTATGGCAACCTCATACATCTGACCTGCACCAGTTCAGATCATGCTCCAAAGGTGGAGCAGGCTCCTTCCCTCCCCTTCTGCTCTGGGCTGGGCACAGAGCTGTGGGAAGGGCATTGTAGCTCACCGCAAGTGATGACCTTTGAGAGGTGTAATGAGAGAGGTTTACAGCTCACACAGCCACCCCTGTTGAGACAGGCAAGCTGTGCTTGCTCCCAGCTGGTCCCTTCCCCCTAGCTTGCATCCAGGGCTTTAGGCACACCATGGATGACAGGTCAAGTCTCAGTCACGCTCACATTATGGCCAGACTGGAGGTGACTTCTTGACCCACTGTCTCTGTGCCATGAGAGGCATGGTGTTCCCTCCTTCCTCCAGCAACAGGAGCCAGCTCTCTGTCAGCATCTGGCAAGTGGTCTGCTTGAAGGCAGCTTCAGAAACATTTAAACCCTCTTTACCTGCCCCAGGTAAAGGATGGTCTTGGACTGTATCAGAGGGCTCACCAGGCATCCGTTCTCTATCACAGTAGAGATATCCCGGAGGAAGGCAAACTGGCTGTGTGAGGTGGATGGCATGGTACAGGGCCAGGCTTCCTTGAAAGATGCAGGCTTGGCTGGCACCACTTACATTGATTAACTGAGGATAAACAAGGGCAGCAGCATAACTTGCTTTCCTCCACGGTACAGTGAGAGGGCTCAGGAGACTGGTTTCTTTCTGGCTGGGCCTGCTCTGCCACTCCAGGCTTCAAACAGAACTGGTTTGCAAACAGCAGCTGACTGCTCATTTGCCAGTGAGGGTGAAAGAAGGGAGAAGCTGGACAAAACACCCCTGGCCACGCACCCCGATGCTGCTGCCCAAGGAGAACAGCTCTGGACACCAAGCCATCATGCAGATGCCCAGCAGTACTGAGTCCATGGCACAGCTGGGACCAGGCTGCATCAAGGACTGTGGCAGGCTGCGGCAGGCTCATGTTTGCCATGGCTGCTCCTCCACCTTGCGCTGCAGAAAGCACAGTGCAGCAATGCTGGCAATGGCGAGTTGCCATAGCAATCCCCCCAAGCATGCCCCCCTGCCTCCCTCCTTTGTCTCTGCTCCCCCAAGCCTTGCTGTCCCCTCCCTGCTGCCTCACACCCAAAAACCTCTGCATGCTCTTAAAGGGCTATTCATCACCCTGAGGAAGAAAAGGGGGCAGAGGTGGAAGCCCACCCCCAAAAGCTGTCATCCCCACCTGCTTCACAGGCAAGGTGCCTAGTCTGCACTCCACCGTTGCCAAACCTGAGGCACTGACACAGGAGAGCCAGGCAGCCAGACCTGGGGCACAGACACCTCTCTAGCAGCACCCCCCCGCCATTGTGCTGTGACGGGCAGGGACGCTTCAACATCACTGCCTGTCCTACGCTGCCTGCTCCATGTGGTGGCACGTGGCCCCGGCCCAGCGCAGCTGGCTGCGTGCACATCAGAAACCCCAATGAGCTCTTTGTACCTTGTGGCAGCAAAAGGTTTGATGGAAATTGAGGTCCCAGACTCTTCTTGCTGCAGCCTGGCAGGCATCACCAAAGTCTCTGCTCTCCAGTCCCAGCCCATTTCTACTTCAGGCAGGTCTGGTTTGCTGCACCAAACCTCATGGTGGCTTGAATCAAAGACAGGATCCCGCTTCACTTCCTGTCCTGAAAACTGTTGTCTGCCGTTGCTATGTGCCGCGGAACAGTTACCCAACACAGCGTGTAACCAGAACTCCTCTCCCTGTCACCCTTCCCACAGGGGCACAAGATGCAAAGCAAATTTTTTTTTGCTGAACCACACTCAGGTGTGATAATGTTTCAATTAATGAATTTAATGGCTTAACAGAATGGATAAAAAACAACTTCTAAAAGCTCCGCTTCCCTTCCCAAGATCCAGTGAGGCCCACCACAACCGGTTACATCACTTGAGGGTTATAGCAGAAGCTAGCAAAGCCTTGGTCTTGATCCAGGATGAGTCACATCACAGAGCTCAGGAGACAGTGCAACTTCCTTCTGATACCATCAACCATGTCTTGAACTGGCTAAAAATAAAGATGGGCCAAAACTGCACAGCCGTGTCTTGCCTCAACACGAAACTTAGCAAAGCTCAGCGCTGCTGAAAAATCACCTGAGCAACTGGAAACTGAAAAGCGCAGAGACGCCAGAAGTCTTGGGTGTACAAACAAGGGAGAGGCCGGGAGGCCTCACCCTGTGCTGCGCTAGAAGATGGCGGTGGCAGATGCCAAGCAGTCATCCAGCCATACAGAGAGGGACAGAGGTGGGCGCTGGTCTCACTCAGCTGTGGGCTTTGGAGTATTTCCACATCCAGAAGCTTCACAAAGACTGTTTTGTGCACTGCATGCAGCCACCTGAGACAACAAGAACTGACTGCTCCAAACAGGAGGGATGCTGCATTTTTGGTAGAGCAAAGCTGGAAAACTGCAGCCTGCTTCCCACCGCGCAATGCGTGGGCACCCACAAAGCAAGGTCCAAAGGGTGTTAGGGCTAAAGAAAGGGGTCACACATACGTCCAATATGGCTTAGACACTTTAGGTAACTAATGAATTCACGCTGGATGCTATGCCCCAGCAAAACCTTCACACAGAATGATACAGGACTGTCCCATAGCTCTTAGCAGGGAGCCACACAATTGCACACAAATAAGGGCTCAGAGGGACACTGGCAGTGTTCAGAGACCTAAAATTAGCCCCAGCAGATGGTCCTCTGCTCCATTCTTGGGAGCAGCAAGAACCAAACAAGAATCCAGCTGTCCCAACACTCCCATGAACAGGATCTTTGAATGCCCAACCTACTTGCAACAGAGATGGTATGGCAGAGAGGGGATTCCTCACATAACTCCAGTACCAGTACTCACAAATAACCCAGGGCCCCATCTCTGAAGGAGGGGCAGCATTTTCTTGGGGTTTCCAGTGGAAAGAAGACCTACTCCTAGATCAGCTGGTAACACCAAGGGGCAATGGCAGCCCATACACGCTAAGAGCAAGCTGAAAGATGTTAGGCTGACCACTTGCTGTTGAAGATATAACTTCCACCTGGCCCAGTCTTTTGAGTTTGCCAGCAAAGCACTCCTTGACAGAGGCACTGCAAGTCTGTCCAAGGGTCTGCAAGCTTGCAGTGCGGTGTGAGCAGCTAGACGAGCTGC
>NW_010131820.1:25970-26579 GCF_000699245.1 Pterocles gutturalis | reverse complement strand
TATATATATACATATATACATATATATTGCAGGCACTTCACAATTTCTGCTGATAATTCATCCATGCTGACTGATAACAGCAAATGATGGAGTTCCTTCATCCCTGAAAAGGCTGCTGTGCAATGCTACTTTATGCAGTAGAATCAGCTAGAAATAGAAGCTACAGGCAGAGTCAGAATTTAAGGAGCTCTATATTAAAAAAAAGAAGGAAGACATAGACATTAAACAGAGAATGAACATGGAGAGGAAGAGATACTAGAAGTGTTAGCAGGAAACACAAGTATCACTAGCAATTCAATCAAGTGAGGTGTTGGAAATTGAGGAGTAGAGAGCAACAGCACGCCCTGATAACCTAGGCAACTCATGTACCCTTCTGACTGATTTGCTTTTGGCTGGTTCTCTTTTCCCATGCAGAACAGAGGATGAAGGACATTGTAAATATGGGCTTGCTGTACACTTCTTTTTCTTACCCTCACAACTGATGGTGGTTTTCACAACCAGTGTAAGCCAAAGCAATGTGGAATGCTCACTGATGCTGCAGGACATTTATCCCGCAAGAAAAGAAAAGCTTCATTTTCACAACACAGCCACGTAGCTGCTAATGCCAGC
>NW_010131820.1:11499-25939 GCF_000699245.1 Pterocles gutturalis | reverse complement strand
AGGGGCAGGAGGAATGTATGGTCTGGGAGTTAAGACTATTGTGAACTTGCACACTGCTTATGGACAGGGCCATTGTACTGTCACTCCAGGAATACTGTGTAAACAGAGAAATGCATGACTGGCTTTTGAGAAGCCATGATTTATCATTTGCCAAATGCTGCTTTGTTCTAAAGTAATCTTCTTCCTTGCTCCCCCCAAGAACACATGAAAGTGATGCAAATCATAAGAAAAGGAGATGGGGTTCATTCCTGTACAAATTGTTATTGGTTACGTACATCTCTTCATCGGTAGGACAGGACTTGGAGGAAATTTGTATTCCAGCTTTTGTGTATTTTGTGAGTAAGGTGCTCTGCTCTATTCTTTTCACCCAAATGAGTAAGAAGGTACAAGTGTTTGAACAATGCTTATGTCAGAAGTACAAAAGCTACCTATAAAAATATTTTATTTAGTGGATAATCTACCAAAAAGCTGATTTTGATATTACTTCTGTGTCAATGTTGGAAGTTACGAAATGGATCATATTGTCAGTAGAGAGGCATGCAAAAAAACTATATGACCATTTAAATGCTGTGGCAATGATGATTAATTTGGTTATATGAAAAAATTGACTATTTTGGGTGCTATTTAACCTATTTTTACTAAGAGGTTCCAAAAGTATCAGAAACCTTTGACAAACAAGGTTTAGGATGGAGAAGTTATGAGCCTCACTTGATTCAGCATGTTGGCTAACTGCAGATTTTTTACATGGTAATCACAACAAAAGGTTGCAATGGAAGTTGTCTTACTTAAATACACAGATGTATATATATGTATTTTTATATGTGTGTATAGGTACATATACACAAACACACACATATGTGCCTACATATACATACAGAGAGAGAGAGAGAGAGAGAAATCAACCCAGTGCTCAAATCTGTAGTGATTACTGTCAAGTTATTCTCTTAGGCAAAGACCAGAAAAGAGGCAGGAAGACGAAGGATTTGAGTTAGGTCATGTTGCTAAAATATCTTTGATGAAGATGAAAGGGGCTGATGGTGTCATGTGCCATCTGTTCGTACCATATAATATAGCTGATATGTAAGATAGTGCATTTCCCTAAATTTTGTCACCTCTATGTGACAAAATGTCCTTGGATCACCATAGTTGAAGTAACATCACAAGCAAATAACTTTGGAGATCTGTCTCAGCATTCCTAATGGAGGATAAGCAGAAAAAAAAAAAAACAAAACACAGCTTCTTGGGCAGCTCTGCTGAAAGTCGTGTGAGAAGATGCATCCATTCACGAGTTATACTTATGCACTGGCTGAGCCTAGACATAGTCACGAATAGCTCCATTTGTGGATAAGATTTGGAGGCCTTTACTTAGTGTGTAGGCTTTGAAGGTCTGGCTTAGGGTGCAGGCTGTGTGCCACACTTAAAAATTTGAAAAACCAGTTTCCCTGAATCTTAGCATGTCAATGCAGTGTGATACTTACACCTGGACTGGGAGATGGTTACAGGTTGTGGCAGAAAGATCTGTTAGGCCATGCTTTTAGGCAGAGCTTTCTGTCCTTTTGCATTTACCGCCTCAGGGGAAACAACTGCTAGCAACTGTTCTCAGTACTGTGTGAACTTACAGTGCAAATAATAATTGGGGAAAAACAAAATAAAGCTTTTGAAACTGCATCTTAGACTTCAGTTTTCCATTAAAAAAATACAATATAAACTATAAATATTTTAACCAGGTCCAGAATCTGACCATTTTTTCTCAGTCTTTGTCAGGACATGTCTCATTGACCAAAAAACTGAAACAACACCTCTTGAGCTGACTTCATAAAAAGTAGCTTTGGTATTTTTAATTTGGCTTATTATTTTGGATTTTTTTAAAGTGATTTAAAACTGTTGCATTTTTTTTCACCCTAACTACTAAATCATTGTGAAAGATAGCTCACAAGAACAAGAAAGGTTTGCTAGATAGAAACAAACCATCTGTTTTCTTCTTTTCTTCTCTGTTAAAGCTTTTTAAAAATTATTTTTGGCAACGGAAATAATGCTTCTGCTGAAAGGATAAATAGTCTTGTAATAAAAACAATGCCTCACTCATTCTACCTGTAAAATTTTTCATTCTTACAATACATTCTTCTCCAGCAGCTAATTAGAAATAGAAAGTTCTTTAATTGATGAGCATCTGACCATTAGGGCATTTTCAATTTCTCACAGCATCCCAGATGACACTGTTACAGAAAGGCATAACTGAAAAGAAAGAGAGACTAATTGGAACAATGAATTGAAACAACATACAGTTAATTTCAATTACAAGAATCCTGACTGCTCCCTTGTCCCTTGTTGCGTGGCCTGCTGCACTGGTGTGATGTTCCTACAGACTCCTCAGCAAAAGCTGCGTGAGGTTCCCATCTGCTGCTGATTATTCCTGTATTTACGATTTGTATTATCATAACACACATCAGCTCCAGTCCTGCACATGGTTCCCAGTGTAAGGTGTTCTATAAAAGCAGAACAGGAAGATCCATGACTGTAGACACAAGGATGGCTTTGCATGCTTGAATTACCCATTCAGTCCAGGAAAAAGTTAAGCTGCTCACTTGAATGCTTCAGTTTTTACATGTCCCTAAACACAACTTTCCTCAAGAAATGTCAAAGAAGGCTTCTAAGCAAGAAGTCTGTTTCAAGCTAAATATCCAGCTCTGATACTTACCAGACTCTGGGAAAAAGCTTCAAAATGTGCTTTTTACAGGCAAAGTTTTCATGCTCCAATTTGGAAACTGACAGACATTGAACCACAAAATCTTACCACCTGTTCATCATAAAGCATGAGGTTGCTTGCTGTCATTTTTACAAGAAGCAGCTGCATATCACTGTTCATGGCACTCTGCAAACGTTGGTTGGGTGTGTACTCACACCCTGTAGGCTAATCTCAGAACGATCGCACTCCCTTGCTCCACCAGCTTCTGGTGGCCATAGTGATTAATAAAAATTTGATCCTGTCAAACACATGAGAAGGCTTCCACTCATTTCTGTGAGGCTAGAGTTTCATGCTGCATCTTCTGGTCAACACAGTAGCTTTTGTACAGGGTGCACCAATGCCATATTTACCTGCAGAAATTATCTGAGTTCTAGTTTGAAAAACCATATGACTCCTGCATCTACATACAACTGGTTTTGGCCTCCAGACTTTAGCCATACACGTTCTTATGGGAGAAACTGTTTGAGTTTTTATACTAGTGTTCATTTCCTATGCCATGACTCCTAAGTCTGCTACAGGGATCTTATATAAACAGCCTATTCAGCAAGCCTGTGCTGAGTTTGGGACATGACTAATTATAATTTTATATGGCTGAGTGAATCAGGACTCTACTGTTCAAGAAAGGGCTGTCTGGAGAGTTGCATTTTTTCAGAACATCCACCAATATTTTACCTTGCTTTCTTATGCATTGTCCTCCCTGCAACAAACAAGGAAAACAGTTCTTATCTCAAATTAATTTTCCCTTCTGTATAGTTCCCCATACCCTTCTCATGTGGACTTTCACCATTCTTTGCAGGAAATGCACCCTAAAGCTGAGTTTCATACTGACATAACCTCATCTGCTGGTAGCGGAGTGAGCAATTCTCCTGACAATCGGCTGTGTTAACAGCTCCTGGGCCTTTGAGTCAGTGTGAAGACACAACCTGTGGAAGAGAAAAATGGAAAGCCTGGATAATTCTACTGTCTTAAATGTATGTCAGTCCCCAATCTTTTATTTTTCAAACCATGTATTGAAAAAGTAGCATTTCTTTGTAAATGCGTTCTATGAAGATGGGCTCCACATTGAGATAATCCTAGTCCTCTACTGATCATCTGAGTGAACAAAAGCTACCCTAATGCCCAAGGACCTACATCAGGAGGATAGCGTGAACTTTGTACAACTAAGTGTACAAATACGCTTACTGAGATTGGTCAAGTTGGTCCCATCTTAAAATATAGTCTTATGTAAGACAATTGTGGGGTCTTGACCTTGGCTGGCTGACAGATGCCCACCCAGTTGCTCTTTTACTCTCCTTCCTCAACAGGAGAGAAGGCAAAAGTAAGACGGAAAAGCTCCTGGGTTGAGATAAAGGCAGTTTAATAAGAAAAGAAAAAACTGTGAATGCAAGCAAAGCAAGAAGAGGAATTTACTCACCTCTTCCTGTCAGCAGGCAGATGTCCAGCCACTTCCCGAAAAGAAGGGCCTCCGCACCCATAAGGATTGCTTGGGAAGACAAATGCCATAATGAGGAATGTCCCTGCACCCTCCTCTGTTCCCTCAGCTTTTATTGCTATGGATTATGTCATATGGTATGGACTACCCCTTTGGTCAGCTTGGGTCAACTGTCCCAGCTGGTTCCCCTCCCAACCTCTTGCCCACCGTAAAGAGGTGGTTTGGAGAGAAGGCCTTAACACTGTGCGAGCACTGATCAGCAACAGCCAAAACACTGAAATGTTATTACTGATGCGTTACCACCCTGCCTAGACACAAATGCGAAGCACAGCACTATATGGGCTGCTGGGAGCTCCATCCTGGCCAGATCTAGTACAACAGTACACCAAGTTATCTGCTACTGAAGTGACAATATACATGGATAATGTTGCTAGAGCAATAGAAATTATATGACTGCTGTGAGAACATATCCTAGATCCTACAGTACAACAGAGAAGCCCCTCATTTGATGACAAATGGAATCCTGGGAAGCTTCTTTGTGGCTTTTGATGGGAACCTGAACCAGGACAGTAAACAGTTTTCCCTCCTCTGAAACATGAGGTTTTTGGAGATTGTCATCACTATGCATCTAGCAGAGGAATCACGTAAACCCTCGACACTGTGAGAGCAGGCAGAAGGTTCTTCATTGACTCATAGCACAGTGAGACAACAAAAAACTCTGAGGGCAAAGGGACAACCTACATTGCAGCAAACTCCGCAAAATTCTGCCTGTCAGAACGTAGCAAAAGTAAAAATCACAGAGAATTGAAATATGGGCTACAGGAGATGGAAGCATTTCAGAGTTTAATTAAGCTAAGCCATCAAATAACAGGCTACACGCTGCCAAGCAGGTAGCACATTGCATCTTCAAATGCAAAGGAGAATTTTCATTCTCTTGTTTCCATCATCACTTGTCCACATTTTTTTCCCTACGCTACTACATTTCTGTGGTAGAGACACCAACTGGAATGTCCGGTACAACTGGCCTACAGATGAACTTTGCTAAAATACCCACAGCTTCTGAGCCATTAGAAATCTCTAGGAAATTTAATGTGGCAAAGGAAATACAAGAGAACTGTGAACTTAAAAATCTAAATGAGAAAATATTTTATATTCTCAAGTTCATGAGTGCTTACAGGGTTGGGGAGAGGGTCAGTGTTCTCTTAATCTCTTGGCTCCTATGTTAAACACAGCCTAATGCTCAGGAGCTGGGTGGGAGATTACACATATTCATGAAAAGTCTTCCAGTGCCATTAGATATAACCGAAATAGGCCCCACACATTTGTAAGGAAGTGTTTGTACTCATATTTTGATAGTAAAAAACAGCATTCAATATAGGTTGGTTTACATTTAGCTTGTTTTTCTCCTACCAATGTGTTTCAATCAGCATGTCTCTGCTACTCAGAAGAGATAAAACAGAAAATTTCAAATTGTTCACACAAGCAGCAAGATAAGAATAATAAAAACTCATTTATTGGCATAAATGGATCAATCACTCATGGAAGGAATTTGCTCAGTGATATACTCCTGTTGCACAATTGGTTACATGCAGACAACAGCAGCTGCCTTTTGAAACTAAGATATTGATTATAACTGCTAATGATGACAGGAATGAATAATGTGATCTGGAATGCCAAGGCATATAGTCTTAAATTTCCAAGGCAACACTACTTTTTAACATGGCTCACATCTTTATGTTTACAATATCACATCCTAGGTATTAATTCTGAAATAATTATTTATCTCTGAGGCCTTCTGGTAATCTAAAATTTTAGGTATTTATTACTTTAATTAGAAATAGCCCTTTTCTAGCAAGCTACCACAGCACTCACACTGTGATCACCAGAACTGAGTAAATTTTAAAAGTTCTATAGAAACTAGAATATTTTTAGACCTCATAATAAGCTTTCATGACTTCCCATAGTCTTAACCAAAATTGAGAAATCTTAGTTAGTGCAGAATATGTCATTGTTTCAGCCCTTAATCCATTTTATTTTGTTTGCAGGCTGTATGTGCAAGAAACAGAACCTGTGCTTCTGGTTGCAACACAAAATATTTATTGACGATTTACTGATCCAGATGTAATGAAAAAAACTCACCTAAGTGAGCAGCGGAACTGGACTCTGTGCAGAACTGGGCACTGAGTTTTGCTTTATAAAAGATTACTCTGCCAAGCTGGAGCACTTGGAAAATGCTGGAAGCCTGGCTCACTGGCAGATAGATGTTGCCTGGATTTGATGTGTGTCAGCATAACATCTGGCTCTTTGTCTCTTCAATATCTTAGCTGTTAATCCTGTTCCTCCTTCACTGGTGCAGGTATGGGCATGAGTCCTCCATCTCTCCGTGGCCCTTCTATACTGCGCTGGCAACATAAAGGACTTGGTAATGTAAAAGCCATAAATGTAATCTGACAGGATTTAAACACATCTTTTGCCACCTCTACTATGCTGCAGTGATATAAGGAAACCTTCTTGTCAGGAGGGGTTAGTTACTATGCAACTTCTATGCTTGTGGAAAGACATAAATAATGAGCTGAAAAAAGTCACTAAGAGAGACAAGCCAATATTCAGAACAAAAGGCTAATCATGCCTTTTGGTTGGAACAGACTACAAGTATGAACACTACTACATCAAGAGTCACTGCAGGAACTTGAAAAAGAACAGTAGAAAACCTGATGGAGAATCTGGGGCATTGTGCTGGCACTGCCATGCATAAAATTTAATTATTATTTTGAGTTTCTACGCAGACCTATGACCCACTTCTGTTCCCACTGTAATCCATGGCAGATCTAATAGGTGCTCTATTTTTCATTTTAATAGGCACTCTATTTATAGACAAATGTCTAACTTAACACTATGCAAATTCTAGTAATGCTTCACCTTCCTCTCCTCAAGGGATACTTCTTACTGAAGAACTAAAAGCTATTCCACAGTAGTAACTGTGAAAGTAACATACATTGTGCCTAAAATGCCTGTCATAGCATGTTTTGCAGATTATCCTACACTGGAGAACAGACTTTCTTTCTAGCCAGCAAGGCACCACAAACACAGTGAGTTCATCATTAAGGCTGTGACTGGTTTTAACAGACCATCCCTCAAAATTAAATAAGATTATTTCGTATTGCCTCATCTTTGACTTCCACCAATCAGCATTCATCAAAGTTTAAGGATATCAGAAAAGGCACTGATGTGGCATGAAAGCTGGAAAATGTGGAGCAGCTTCCCATTAGTCAGCCTTCCATCTTCTTCTGCAATGTGATATGTTGAAAGTCGATTCTTTGATACACTCCACTTTTTTATTTTTTTAAGGTGATCTGAGAAAAAAACCTTGCCTGCTAACACATCTGGGACATATGAAGGTCATTTCTATTCGAAAGATTTCACTCTCTGACACCATGTTACTCGAGGGTCAGCTTCTACAATGGGCTTAATACAGTTTTCAGGACTTCACTACAAGAAAAGTAACATGAGGCAAAAAAACAACACATCTGTTTCATAAAATTAAGTATGCACATATATATAAAAAGTAACACACAGATATTGCCAAGATAAATTGCTGTGGTACTTAGGCTTAGATTTCCGTTACTCCTCAATGTCTGAATGCAGTGTGATCCAGGCTGCGACTCGGAAGCAGTGCCAACACCACCTGAGCTATGATGTGCCTCAAGAGGGGCTTAGTAATTTGATGTTGAACCATACAGGCATACTCCAAGCGTGGTAGGCAGTGTGCAGGGATCGTTGTAGAGGCAGCAAGGCAGCACAGTAAAAATCGGTGCTGCACTGAAAGTAGTCTCACCCCCTTTTCCCTGCCCACAGACACTTGCCCCCTTGTGCAAGTGCTGTCACTCCTGTGCCCACACAGTGGGCTGGATCCGGGAAGCTGCTCAGCTGAAAGTTAGCAATAGCGCGATGACTGGGTTTTAGCCAGGCTGGTCTACCAGCCCAGTTCTCCATACAGCTGTGCAAAACTCGTACTTGCAATGGGAGGCCACGGGGATGAGTGGCCAAGCATGGTGGCAGGCACAGTGCCATCCTTTTTGGAGCAGCCTGGACTGAAGCTGATTAAGTATCCAGAGAGCTGAAACTGGGCAAAAGTGTTCCGCACATCAGGTGTGCCTGCAAGCCCGACAGCAGACAAGGCTGGCATAACATTACCTTAAGTATGTGTTAACCTGCTTTTAAGCAAAAGCCTTTATCTTTCCTTTTTATGGCCTTTAAAACTATCTGAATGACCCAGTCCACAAGTAATTTACAAGCTTGCTTAATTAAAGCAATGTTGTTTAAAAGAACTCCAGAGCACTTATTACAATGGATGCTTATCCAGTCCTGGGACACTGGTAAGCTCTTATGGGATGCACATAAATGAGCTATGACAAGCAGATAGGAGCTCCCTTTGCCTGCACGCCAATCTAATGGGCCTCCAGCCAGCTCCAAACTGAAAACCCCCGTGACCTTGTTAGGGTGACACTGTGCCCAAGCTAATAAGCTGTGCTCAGAGGCAGAGCGATCTGGGCTGGGCTTCGCAAACATGCTTTTGAACTGGAGCTGGCTTGCGTCCAGGCAGCTGAACGCACAGGCAGAGGGAATTAGTGCAGGAGTGCAACCAACCATGTAGACATATTCACAGTATCATCAGGCTGAAGGCCACAGCTTCTGTCTAGAAGATCAGCATATCTGCAAAGCCTCTAGTCTAGATTTCAACATAGATGTACTGTATTTCACTTGACCTTCCCTTCTGAGCCAATGGAAACCTTTTGGATTATACAAGCTTTCCATTTATCTTCTGGCATTATTTATTCCTAATAAATCCTAGGATCAATTTGGCTGTCCCTTTTTGCAGGAACCACCAATTTCCATACGGTTGGAGGAACATTCCTGTAATTACCTTGTTTTTGCAAGACAGATGAGGCACCATTATGTGTCTCCCAGTTTTGTAACTGCCATATCTGACAAACCTAAAGTTTGTCTGTGTTTCTTGTTCAAGAAACCTATGCACTGTGGAAGTCCTGTTCAGTTAAGCTTGTCTTTTTAAGACATCAATAAACCTATAAATATCTAGAACACATAACGTAGTTAACAAGTGTTTTAGTTAACATTACTTCAATCACAGTTCAACACAAATAAAGAAAAAATATTTTATAACTTTGTCATTATTGGTTTTACCTAGTTCTTACTGGGTACTTCAGCTGGGCTGTTGCAATTATTTACCACACCACCATTGACACTTAACAAGTATATTTATACTTGCACTGTTTTATGTGTATAATTGGAACTTAACTCCCCTATTTCACTCCCTCTCCCCCTCGTTTCCTCTTGTGTCTAAGACTATTGACAAAGCTGGGTGTCCTAATGCTCCGTATCTCTGAAAGCAGGTAAGGTTATGCAAACAGAAAGCAAAATAAGTGTAGAAAAACAAATCCTAGAAAAACAAGACCATTCTCTCCCTATACATAATAGACTAAAAAAAGTGCAGAGCAGAAAACGACAGCTTTTATTAGATGTTACAAGAGTACTTACAGCGGGAAAGAAAAATCTAAAAATCAGCACGGGACAGGGAGGGAGAATTAGGCCCACTGTTGTGTAAGTCAGGTAGAAATCAAAATGCAGTATTTCAAGTGGCGTACAGGCACACCATGTACATTAGGCAGGTATTCTGACAACTGAGGTGTGTCTGGCAAGTATCTGTATGCTAAGTGAACACTGAATTTTCCTCTGAGAAGTGTGCGCGTACAAGTAACACATCTAATACCTCAAAAAGAAATTCAAATACTTTTCTTATTAAATAATTCTGTGCCTTTCTGTGTAACATCTACCTAATGGTAAGTGAGGCTAGCCTTAATATACGATGCTAGGACCTATTTAATGTCGTACTTGCTTGGTCATGAGCAGTTGCTTCTTTCTTTTTAAAATTGCCTATATTACTTGTCATTACATATCTTGCAGCCTTCTCAGTATTCATAATAGCTTGTTTAAAATGAAATTAGGAAGTGTGATTCAAAAGCTGGACACTGTGAAAGCAAAACTCTATTAAAAGGTACCGGTTTTGATGTGTCTTTAAACAGCTGGAAAAACTCTACTGGCACAAAAAAAAAAATGTATTTAAGCAGATCAAGTGGCACAATGAAACAAAACTTTCAAATTATTTAGTTAAACAAACTGAAGCTAATGGCTGAATGCAGTTTGCCTGCAGTAAACGAAACAGCTCAGTTACCCAAAATCCAACCACAAAAAAAAAAAAAAAAAAAAAATCAGTATTTTTCCCTTCTGGGAATGGAACTGAGAACCCTCTCAAGGACCAGTATTCAGATTTGCATTAGAATGAGCAAGGAGTGTTTTGAAACTGCCTACAAGACTCAGGAGCATAGGTACTTGTAGTGAGAGCAACCTAAACTTGATCTCTTAAAATCCCCCTGGGATCTTTACACTAACTCCCTTAAACATGCCCATAGGAGATGTGTTCCATAGGAACAGAGTGAAATCTGAGAACAGTGAAGAGCCTGCTGCACAAACGAAGGGATTCCCACCACCTCCAAGGAGGGCAAAAGCGCCCAGCTAAGTGTTTGCATAAGCCACCTTTGTTGTTCTTGCAAGCTTTGCACATTTTTGCCAATGTAACTTTGGTTATACCAGTGAGGCATACTGCATTAGGAAAAAATAGCTTGTGGACATGTTTTTAATATGCAGTACAGCTAATCTGGTCCTGATGGGAATGCGCAGCAGCTCTTCATAGGGTTCAAGCTGTACCATGTGGAAAGAAAGGATCTTAACTGCTGCTACCCAAACCCTTCGCTCTGTTGCAGAGGTCCTGCCATGACACTGGGAAGGTTCTTTAATCTTTTGTGCCTTGAGATCTCTCAGCCTGTAAAGCTGAGGTGACAGATCATCCCACCTCCCATCACTGCCCTGATGGAAAATACGTTGGAGACTGTGAGCTGCTCAGCTTGTGACATAGGCCACGACTGACCACTGCAGTTACACCATTATCCTTAATCTAGGCTGTTATAAGTAAATTAAGGCTCTTCTGTGTGTTCAGTGTTTCAAGAAACAAAAGTGGGGAACTATTCCTTAATTAAAAAGCTGTTTTCAACATTGTATGTTTTTCAAACTTTTTAACATTTAAACAAAACAAAAAAAAATCAAAATGAAACAAAGCTTGGCTAAGCAGTACAGGTGAGAAATGTTAATTCAACTGAAATGCTGTACCAGTTAGAAATGGCAATCTGAATAATACTGAAACACAAATTCCTTGAAAAGCTGTCACAGATCATTGTTTCTGTATTATAAAAACACATTCAGCTATCCTACTGTGCTGGATGTTAATATGTAGGATTTTTTTAAACTCAGATTACAATGTTAGTAGGTCATAATGGAGCTATTGTTCTCCTACCGTGTACCTTCCCGTGCAATTCTGCTGCTGATAACAATTCAAATCAAGGAATTTAGGTGGAACAAGAATTCTATAACTTTATGTCAAGCCATCTAATGAATGTGAGTGTGAAGAAATTACACACTTTAAAACAGAAAGCACTCAGATAGGTATTTCCTTCTGATATCAACACTGAAGACGGCAATCTCGGGCATCCTTCTAGTGAAGCAAACTCTATAAAAACCTACCCAGTCTGGTCTTTCAAACTGGAGGTGTGAGGCTCACAAGTGGAAAAGAGAACAGGAGGCACTTTTATGTGGCAGTGAACTCGGCTGTGAATGCAGTATTATGACATTGCCCTTGCACACACAGTTTGGGACGCTCACATTTCAATGACATCTTGCCTTCCTGCATGAACTTGCTGGAGCTACTACCTAGAAAAGGTGGGACTGAGAAGGAAGAGAGATGCTTGTATACTATGCCAGCTTTCTGCTCTGTGACCGGGCGTAGTGGGGAATTGCAGTACAGGGCTGTATCTGCTACCACATGGATCAACCACTTGAAAATAATAGTCTAGTGCCTGCAGAGGTCCCTAGCACAGGAGTAGCTGTCATTTGACGTTGTTATTGCTCTGTAAAGTGGTGCAAAAGTATAATTTCATGGAAAACTCTGCCTTGGAAGCAGACACAGGGCATGGACGGAGCCTGGGAGGGGTCTGGCTCTCTCCCCTGCAGCAGGGTCGGAGGCTGGAGCGGGGCAGGGCTGGAGACAGGCCTCATCGCCTGAGCACCTGGAGAGGGAGTGAGCTGCTGGCCACCACCCCGCGCTCTGCCTCCTGCCCTCTGGCTAGCAGAGGGTAGATTTCATCACCTGCCTGTGCCATGACTTTTACTTGCAAGGAGCCCAGTTGGCAGTTGTGTACAATGAGTATTTTGTTCACAGGACTCAGATCCTTTGACTTCAGGTGTGATGTTTTTGCCTAGTCACATTTGGATCATTTCATAAGGTGAATTTGTGCATAATTCTAGGATTGCTTCTACCTCACAGAACAGCTGTAACAGAAGTTTTCATCTCTGCTAAGTGTCCTTGAAAATTTCTTCATACATTAGATAAGCATGCTCTAACCATCTGGCTTGTTTAACCAAGAATAAAACTATGTCATTTAAATTTGCAAAGGTACACCCACAGCCTCTTGTTCTTGTCCAAAACATAAGACAAATGTAGCATCCTTAGCATACTGTTAATTTCCTTACAATAAAGCTTAATGCACCTTAAATACCAGGAAGAAAACTGTAGATAACAAACTGAAGAGTCAACAATGCCTTGCTGTTGCAGAAAAAGCCCTGGAGTCTCCATTGTGGGAGGGCTTTAAAAACACGTTAGACAAACATCCGTCAAGAGTGACATAGGCATATCTGAGCCTTCCTTAGAGGCAGGAGCTGGATCAGGCAACTCTGGAGTGGCCCTTCTAGCCCAGTTTTTCTGTAGGTCTGCCTTAAACTACTTACCTCCAGCTGCACTTAGCCAGATGCCAACTTAAAAAGGCAAATGCCAAGCTCAGTCTTCTCACCGCCAAGTCTGATAAGAGTCCCACCTGAACCCATAACAAATTAGGTGAGGACTTTATGATTTTATTTACCACTATCATAATTATTAATGATCAATAACAATTAATAATGACGAAACCAGCTATAAAATAGTAACAAATAATGTGTTAACTCTGTCACAGTGGTAAGACAATTATCTGCCCATTTATGTTATTACCCTTCAGGTTTCTAAGCAGCAGCTACCCTGTACCTTTACAAATATTTATTTTTTGCTGGAGATGATCAGTCTCCAGATTATACAACACACACCGAGTGTTATATAGTTCCTCCACACAGACAGATATTTAGTTACTTATCAACATATGTGTGCAACACCAGACTGTTTCAATTAATGAATACTATAAATGCTTTTCATTAAAGTAATGGAATTAAATATTAGTAAACTCTTCCAAAATAAGAGTGAAACTAATTAGCAAAGTGACCATATAGGTACTTCCCCAGCTGTTAACACTAAGGTAAATAATATAATATCCTTGGACAAAACTGAAGCTTGGGAAGAAAGTCTGTTGCTTCACACACATACATAGTAAAAGCAGAACCACAGCAGCTAGCTATACCCAGGCAGCTGCCAGGCATGCCTTTGGCAAGATGCTGCTCTGAGGCTTGTTACTGCTCGCAGTTACACAGGGGTGGAAAGCAAAAAAACAGACATATTTACTGAACTGGAGGCCTGCAGTTAGACACCTAGAACTCCCTAACTTCCAGAGTGAGAAGCAAGATGCTTCTACTTACGGTCCAAATATAGAATTTGCACCCCAACGTTAAGCACAGATGTATACAAATATCGACTTTATTAAAGAATTTGGATTCAAGTTGAACTAATGGGAATAAGCACAACAGAAACTGCATAGAAAATACTCATATTGATATTTCCTTAAAAAGGTTGAAACTCAGATCCAGGCAAAGCTCAGACAGGAGCTCAGTTAGAAAGTGTCATTCCAGTTGGCACAGGAGAAATTGTCCACTCTTCCCTTCATTGCGCAGAGCAGGGGGTTGGTTCCAGAAACATGGAGATTCTCCAGTTTGACAAGCCTCAGGGTGTCCGGGAAGATTTGGGTGCTTGCACTAAAGTCCATTTCTTTTTTAGCCCCAAGGGGCACAGCTCCTGGGGATCACTCTGTCCAGAACCACCTTCTGAGACAATAACTGCATTCAGAAATGGAAACAAATAAAACAGCGCTAGGGACTCCATGGCGAAGTGAGGCAGTAAGAAGTGTGTAAACAACCAGGACAGCTTAACATGGCAACTG
>NW_010131820.1:10067-11468 GCF_000699245.1 Pterocles gutturalis | reverse complement strand
GAACCAGTCCTGTGGCTGTCCCTCAGGCTCATCGGCAGGAGTGCTTTCACAGAACTGTTGCCAGGCTTGAATTATTGATAGCTATAGAGCACAGCACATCAGTAGGGACCAAAGAACTCTCTCCCTGCAAAATAAATAAGAAACAGAGCAGATCCCACAGCCACTAACAGCCTGCTGACAAAAGGCTGAATCTTGCTGTGACCTGAACCCTGCAGATGGGCCTTCCAGCTCCAGCTGTAGAGCAGCATGCAGCACCAAAGCTGGTCACATTCCCATTTTGTAGTTAGTCACACTCCCATGTTGTAGTTTTTCATTGGGGCTGCTTATTTGGAGCCTTACACCATCTCTGATCTAACTTTCAGGTTAAAATCCAGAAGTCTCTCTACTTGTTACTCAGAGTAACAACCACAAAGAACGAGGGCAAACTATGAAGTACCAGCCTCTTGGTGACACTCGTGGACGGCATGGAGACCAGTGCATGACGTGCAAGACCCTAAGAACTCACACATATTGAAACATGCATTTCCTGGCTTTTTCCCATCACAGGAATGACTACCTAGCAAAAACAACAAAGATAAAATAGGGGTGGTTGTTCTTGGTTACTGGCATTAATGAGGACTTAGAAATGCTGTTATGCTTTCCTAATTCCTAACATGCAAGGATAAAGTATACAGGAATTTTCCCATGGTTTTTTTTGTGTGTGTGTTTCCTGGGCTTCTGCCATATCCAAGCCAAATGCAAGTAGGCCACAACCCTCTTTTTCTTTTCTCCAAATAACCCAAGTAAAGCCCAGACAAACCCCCTAGCTGTGTACACCTGCTGGAACTAGTCAGAAGAAGATGGTGTCACTAACATAGCAACAAACAGAGTGACACACACAGTAAGAGGAAACATGACAGGGTCACAGTGGACCTTTTTTGCATGCTGGCTTCAACCACTGCTTATAGCTGAAATATCAGAACAAGACATACCTTATACTTCATCTCTTTTTTAACTGAAGGGGGTCCTTTGGCAGCTTGCCACCACCACCAGTGATGCTTACACGTAAGATAAGCAGTGCACTTGAACACAGCAATAAAGACAATAACGAGAACCTGCTCACAAAGGGCTGAGTAAACAGCAGTCAGAGAGAGACAGGACATGCTGGGAAAACTAGAGCAGAAAACACACTTAATTTCAACGGAAAATGCAACAAGATTGACCCTCATCTCACTGAAGCCACTGGGACTCACAATCCTGGCTGCAAATTTCAGTATGATATCCCATGGGAAGAATGTGACTGGCAGCTGTAGAAAGATGTGGGATTTTATTAAAATGATGTAGAGAAACAGACTGACTTCTGTAAGCTCTTGAAATGACTAGCAGCTGGAGAAGCTCATCTGCGTCACCTAGTCTGCCCAG
>NW_010131820.1:0-10036 GCF_000699245.1 Pterocles gutturalis | reverse complement strand
AGGAATGCCCATGGCCTCGGTAGCCCATCTGCAGTGATGCTGCACTGCCCTCTCGTTCACCACCCTGTTACTCTCCTTGTAAGAAACACTTTCTTAATGACTTGAGATTTTCCTGTTTCAGCTTCAGGCCATTGCACCTTCTCTTTCCTTCTTCTGAGAATGTGGATAATTCCCTTCTTTCATTTATACTATTATCTCTGCAATTATTTATAGTCTATAACTGTAAATCTCCCGAGTCCTACAGTTAATACAGTTCTTTCAGTGTCTTTTTCTGCAGTACATCTTACTTTTCTATCATCATCCATTACTCGCTTTGTATCTTCTCTATTTTTAAAATAATTTTTACACTATGGGGATTCAATTGCATTCACCATTCCAAATGTTAGGAAAATCACAGCTATATGAACCAGTCTCATTATTTTAATACTATCACCTGGGAAAAGGTGGATGTGTTTTATGTGACAGTGAAAGATAGATTCAAAAAGCACAGGCAACCTCATTTGCAAGTGGCAATCACACATCCTAAATTTCAAATTGTAGGAGCAAAGCTCTGAGTATTCTCAGCATGTCCAAAATATTGCAGTTTTCTTCAACCATGCACCAAGAAACACAAGAACAAGCAATCCTTGTTAAATTAATAAATAACAATATCAGTCTGAAAGCAGGATCTCATAACAGAAACTATTAACAAAGCATTTACTCTAGGTGATAGTGATTCCCTTTTACACAAGTAAATACAAATTTAAAATTTAAATAACAGAGCATATTTCCCTGAAAAAAGGCCAAAAGCTTCAGTAACAAAAAGTATTAGAAAGGGTGTGGATGGAGTTTATAGTACAAAATTGTTTGCTTATTTTAAAATTTTCCTGAATTTAAATTAAAAAAAAATCAGACAATTTATTAGTTGCTGTCCTGAAGATTCAACCATCCAGTCCTTTAGAGTGTATTGCAGGCCATAGACTCTCTATTTCCACAGTATTTACTGTTAAATTACTTGAGCACTTGCCAATCATCAGGAAGTATACCACCCCTGGAAATGCCTTCTGACACAGGGAAACATTTTTATCTCCATTTTATGAGGCAAAGAGGCATAGAAAAACTGAACTGCACAAGAATATTTAAAAAATTTCAAAAAAGCCAAGCCATAAATTGAACCTAGATCTTTTGAGCTGCTGTTCAGCAATATACTTAAGAAAAAAAACAGACAAGGTAGCTGCAGTTGAAAAGCCCAAGGAATCACTCATTATATGCAAATAAGATTTATCTTCTTGTATCAGGAGATGCTATGCTGTATTGGTGCCGAAATGACTAATGCTAACTAGAGAGATCATGATAAAATGTTTCTCCAAGGAATAACAGAGACATGATAGAAGAGCAATCATGACAAAAACACAGCTTTGAAAGGGTACTTGCCTATATTTTAAAGTATTCAGGTAAAATGAAATAATGGTAATGACAGTGTAGTAGTTTTGCATATTAATAATGTGATAAACTTCAAGAAAAAAAGAGATCAAAATCAGTCTGGAAAAAGAGAGCTCTAACGGGATAGAGTTGGAGTCTGCTATGGGCCACCCAATATGGCGACAGACAGACATACCTCTACAGTGCCAGAAGGGAGAAAGATATGTCAGGACAGTGTATTATTAGAGAAGATGTGAACTTCCCATATGCAGAGAACAAATACTACCAATAGCTGTTGGTTCTGGCTACTTCTAGACATGAGTGATGGGTGTATCTTCACCAAGTAGACAACGAAGCCATACTGCTGGGGTTGAGTTTTGTTTTCCTTTAAGTTTTCGACATTAGATCTGGTAGTAACTGATCTGAATTATCATGAGACGACTCACTTTAAATCAAACGAATGATACACAGAATTAAGTTCTTTATTGTAAAAGATCTAATTTTTTAAAAATTCAGAGAATTAGAGAGTTTAAAAGTTTCGGATTCCTTCAAATGTTCATCAAATGCATTAATAAAGAAAAAAAGAAACCTCATTGCATTTTAATTGCATTTTTATTGCATATGATACTGAGATTGAAGTGTAACTCTATAATTTATAAATTAATACTTGATTCACTTTTTAACAGAAACAATGACTATACAGTCAAGGGTAGGATGGTTAAAGGAAAAAAGGATACAGAACAAGAATTATCTAAATGAAAGAGGTAAAACTGGTCCACATATCTTGCAGTGGAGTAGACAGTCTCTATCCTAAGACATATGCTATTGGAGAACAGAATAAATCTTGTTTGTATTTAAGGAAGAAGAGGGGGGAATCTTCTCAGAGTGGTTAGCCAGTCAGACCTCTAGTCTGACTTCAACAACATACAAAGTTTTAGGACAAATACAGAAAAGAAGACACCATAAACTTCAATGTGCTTGGAAAATGGGAGAAAACACAATGTGGATTTACCAGGATGAGACTGTGTCCAGCTAACTAGCTAACTTGAGTCCTTCTTTCCATAAGTTTTCTGAATTTTTTTTTAAAACTATTTAGACCATGTCCACATGGGACTCAGTAAAGCATCTGACTTGACTCCAGCACAGGAAACTCTTAGTTAAGCAGCAAATGTCAGCAATTTGTACAAGAGTTGCCAGATGAGTAACAGCTACCTTAAAGGGAACATGAGGACCAATGTTGAAAAGAAAACATTAGGATAAAAGAGGTTACTAAGAGAGTTCATCAACCATGGGACCGTTCTTATTAAATATCATCACCAATCTTATTTAATATCATAATCAACGATCTAGCCACAGAAATTAGGAAGGGGTTAACAAAATTAAGGATATGAATTTGGACCTCATACTTAATAGACAACTGATAGATTCAGCTAACTAATAGAAATTGCCTAAATGTCTGCAGAAATGTCCATTTCTCTCCTTTGATTATACAGGTAATCTTGCACCTCAAGTTAAATACTTAGGGTAGGTGGATACTTAAAAGAGAGACCACAACACCATCTGATGCACCTGGGAAAAGGGTACACAGGTTGTTAATCAAGGTATTTCCAGCAAGGAAAGTATTAGTGTCAGCCTAATATCAGCATAGGAGGCTGGGATGAGACCTCCTGTGGAGCTCTTTGCATCCTGAAGCACCACCTACCTTCCTTTTCAGTCAATCCCAGGAAAGGTGGATTCAAGCTGAGAGAGGGACTGATGATTCCAAGCACAATGGTCAGGGATGGCCTATCGTCAGTGAGGTGCCCAAAAGAGTTTGGCTAGTTTACATAGGAAGAAAGGGGGCTGAGAGAGGACAGGGAAGAACATCAGGCACAGTCACTGAAAGTGAACATCAGTTTCAGAAAAAATAGAAAGAAATGAATTATGTGTGTAAATTAGAAGATAACTAGGTATCCCAGAAACAAGACATCAAAAGGTACCCTTGACAAAATTTACTTGTGTGAAAAAAGTGAAAAGAAAAAGAAAAAAAAAATCAAGAAACCCTCCACAAACAAACAACAATAGATACAGAAACTGTGCTTCATGGCATCATTACATTTCACAGAAACAATTTCCTTGTAAGCAAAATCTAACCATATTTCAGCATGCAGAACAATATTATCTTGCATATAAATGCAAAGACATCAGTACTGATCAATTTAAATGTAATTTTAAAATATAAAGGAAGTGCTGTTATACTGCATTTCCTCAGTTCGTAAATCTGTCTACCACTTCTTGCAAAACACCACCTGCACCACAGAAGACATTGACCATTTCCCTTTTGAATATACTACCTCATGCCAAACGACTGTATCCAAAAAAAGACTGTGAAACTCAAACATATGGGGAAGAGGAAGGGCTAGTTAATGAAAATGGCAAGAGTTTACAACACCCTTAGGGATGAAAAATTAAAGCTGCGTTTAAAACATGAGCAGGCAATACAGAGTGTGACAACAGATCATTTTTGCAGCAACTATGAGACATAGAAAACACAACTCACTGTTACTCCAAATAACCCATGAGCCCAGGGCAGCTCTCTTGGCATGTCCTTAGTTCATTCCTTTATTCACCAGCAAACACCACAGCCTCTCTGCCCAGAACAGGGAGAACTCTCCCAGAATGGTTCTCTGCTGCTCACCCTTCTACAGAGGTACACTTTTCTGCCATATTTGTTGCCTTTTTTGCAAATCAAGAACATACTCAGAAATTTCTACATTCAGGCTAATACACTGTATTGTTTCCATATTATCATGAACATATCGTTATCATATATGAACGTTCCCCAAATATTCCAGATCATCTGCTCACATGTTCATATGAAGGGAAAGGAATATTTCTTCTCACGCATCTGCAGTGACACCCTTATAATTTCAGTATCTGATTAAAACCAAATCTGCTAGTATGCAAGAACATTATGGCCCACTCTAATCTTTCCAGTAAGACTTTTTGTTCTGCATCCTGTTTCCTGTACTCTACAGCACAACACCACAATCTGAAGTGTTAGCCCATTTAATTAATCATATTCCTTATTTTTAACACACAATGCCATTTTTCATCCTTTGCAAAGAACACCACAAATATTAATATCCTCCTCCACTTCATATATAGAGTTTCTGGGACAAAAATGTCTGAATTCCCAATATGCATGTGTACTTCCACAAAGGCAAACATTGGAACAGGTTGCCCAAAAATGTTGTGGGTGCCCCATTGCTGGAGGTCTTCAAGGCCAGGTTGGATGGGGCTTTGAGCAACCTGATCTAGTGGGAGGTGTCCCTGCCCACGGCAGGGGGGTTAGAACTAGATGATCTTTAACGTCCCTTCCAACCCAAACTATTTTATTGTTCTATATACACTGTTAATCACGAGTGTACATTAAAAAAAAAGCAAACAACTTTCAAATTCCTCTTTTTCCACATGAAACCTGTGCAAACATGTGCTTCTGGAAGAATTTTAATAAATGTTTGTATTAACAGATGTCTCACAGGAAAAACTCCTCAAAATACACTCCAGCCTATGTATGCTGAAAATAAATCTTGTAGTAGCAGCAAGATCAATTTATATCTGGTATGGTATTCTAAAGAGTATCTCATTTCTAAAGATAAAGAAGCAGAAGTAGCCACACAGTTGCAAAATGGGTAAAGCTGTATTTCGAAGCCACATTTTGTACCACATCTGACAGAAATGGAAGCTCTTTTCCCACCACATGAAGTTTATCATGTATTACTGAAAAAAAAAGCATAGTGGAAGTTTTTATTCCAATGCATGGCTTACAGCTCTCTCATTCCCAAGTTTATGCACTCCATGCACAGCACAGAACTACCAACGAAATATAGATTTGGGTTTTGAGAACAAATTAAACACTTCCAGGTTCTGATCCTAACACAACTTCGACTATTGTGATGTCTTCCAATACTGTAACACTAAATAAAATGCATTCATGCTCATATCACACATGCTAGATCCTTACAAACAGGGAAAACCCATTAGTAAGTGACTATGCAAAGAAAACCGAACAGTTTACTGAGGAGGAAGTCCTGTCCTCACAGAAAACAGCAGCAAATTCCAGTTGATGTTGGCAGATCATGAATTGTATCCAATATTCCTTCATTGTGAAGAACACATCCAGAAGAGACAAGTATTTTCTAACCTCCTTCAGAGATGAACTATCCACATTTCTTGTACCACTAATGAAAACAAACAAACAAACAAAAAACCCAACAGTTGTACTAAAATCACCAGCAAAACATGAGTTCTCTCTGCCTCATTTTTACAGGTCAGATGACGATGATGAAGAGATGTTATAGCAGCCTTCCAGTACTTCAAGGGGGCCTACAGGAGAGATGGGGAGGCACTCTTTATCAGGGAGAGTAGTGATAGGACGAGGAATAAGGATTTTAAACTGAAAGAGGGCAGATTTAGATTAGCTATTAGGAAGAAATATTTCACAGTGAGGGTGGTGAGGCACTGGAACAGGTTTCCCAGGGAAGCTGTGGATGCCACATCCCTGGAGGTGTTCAAGGCCAGGCTGTATGAGGCTTTGAGAAACCTGGTCAAGTGGAAGGTGTCCCTGCCCACAGCAGGGGGGTTGGAACTTGATGATCTTTAAGACCTTTCCAACCCAAACCATTCTATGATTCTATGATGGGAAGGGTAAGAGGGACTTTTTTTTTAGTCTTAGTTCACTGTTTGTTAGGTATCCTGAGAAGAACACTGGAAAGGTGCTTTATTAGTGCAAAGTTGTTTGGTTTTTATACTTTTTTTCCCTAAAGGTGCAGACAAAACACAGAATATGGACCTGAGCAGCAGTTTTAACAACAGTATAAACCTTCACACAGTTTGCAGAGAAGCCTTGCCAAAAAACAAAAAAAAAAAAAAAAAAAAAGCCTAATTTGTCCCTTAGATACACATCACGCAGTCACATAGATAAGAGGGACTCATGCACATACCTATTTTAAATTATTCCCAAAGGATGCATGCTGTGTCTCTTATGCTCCGTACAACTCCACTGAAGTCACTAATAGAGATCCTGGCTCTGCACTTCCGAAATACAGCCATGAACACATCTTCTTCAACTACTGTCAGTTCATTTGTGTAATGATCTTATGAGCAGTTAACGTCTCCGATGACAGCACACAATGAAGAAGGTATTTTTGCAAGGGATCCTAAGGCAGCATGCTATCCCATGACATGTAGCTGCTGCTTTTTCTACCCATGAGGCCTTCCTTTTCTTTATTAGATTGGGTTGCATGCTGTAGACATATCCTCGCCCCATGACCTTCACCAAAGGAGCTGGAGGCAAAAATCCCATTGATTGAAGACCTGAGGGTGTATCAGTAATCCCAGTGCTTCAGGAACTCGTTTAGAACTGGAGGCTATAGGGCCTTTAAGGAGAAAAGAGAAAGGAACACAAACCACACTGAATTCATATTAGGTGTACTCCAGAAGGTCTTTTCTGTTATTTTCTCTTGTAAATTGACTTTACACTCTGTAACTAAGAGGGTAAATTGATTATCCCAGAAGATTCAAACTTACAAATCCAAATGCATTATCAGGTGAATTGATGTTGGATAGTCTCTGGGACCCCAATACCCACCACAATCCCCAAAAGGAAAAGTAACATGACGCCATTTCTTGTTATTTAGGTCATTTTTTTAAGGCAATGGCAATGCCTAACTGGCTCACTTAGCTTCTTGGCAATCTTTGCGAGCTTTTTCAAGGGAATATCACTAGATGCTCAAGAATATTCGGAAAACAGGATGGAGACTTGGAGCCTTCTCTAAAAACAAATAGCAGTAATAAAACTATTATGCATATGTAATAAAATTATTATGCATATTTAATACCATATACCACTTGACATTTTACAGTCCTTTGTGGACACATGAACAGGTTGTTCTGTAGAGTATCTTCGCAAAGATGGCATGTCCCATTACCACAAATGAGAAATCTGCAACAAACCTTCATATCCAATGAAACTCCACTGAATCCAAGGGTCTGCTCAGTACAATATAAGAAGCCACTGTTAGGAACATGGTTTAGCAATGCTTTTCTCTGGCATCTCAGCCCATATGATTAGTTAGAAACTACTCCTGTGTAATGGCCAAGTGGTTTTGGAAACACTAGCCCTATACTCTGCACACCACATATATTTATAGTGCATATTTAATAACATTACCACAAATATGTATTAATGCAAATAATAACAGAAGAGGGACCTAGACCGGTTCTGAGGGCAGTTCAGGATCGGAGCACCCTTTGAGATTGTTCTTGACTTGGGGAACTTGTTTAACTGAGGTGGCAATGCCAGCTTTCTCTTCACACTCCCTCTCTGTGCTCCCTGAGGCTACCCACTTTCTCATACACCTTCTGTCTGCAGCTTCCTGAAGAAGCTGAAGTTCAGCTCAAACAGAGATGGCAAAAAATAAAGGAGACAGAGGGTACCCATGGAAACAAAGCAAATGTTAATGCATTTCCCAGACTGATGATTAAAGGACTTACAAAAGTGAGCTCACATTCCCTACAAAGTCAGCACCCTTCCTAAACCTTAGACCCTCCTGGACACTTTGCTCCTATGTTATCACCAGCATAGTAGGACTGCTGTTCTCCTAAGTGTGCATATTTCCAACAGAAACCCACAATTTTATTCCAGTTCTCCTGTATAGGCCTATTCTGGCTTGTACCCTTGTGTGTATGAAAACAGTGACACTAGAATTCATTACACACACTGCAGATCCCGCCAGACACCTTCCCATTCCTACATGAAGCAAACCTTTGCAAGACTATGGCTGCCACAAATGCATTAAACCTCAGTGCAGATGGCTCCTGGCCCCCATGGATCTCACAGATCTCCTCGTAGGGGCTGGTGGGCTACTTGCCCTTTGCTTAAACTCAGTTCCTGTAAAGATGGTGCTAAAGAAGGAAAAGACTGAGATCCTTTTCTGGAGATTCCACCAGAGCCTGTGGATGACCAGACTCATGCACTTACTTACTCATGCATTTTAACCTAGTTGAAATGACAAAAATTATTTTACAGCAAGTTCTCCTTTGGAGTCCAAGCCCTCAGGTGTGCAAAGAACTAGGCACATCCAAGACAGAAAGTTGCTTCCTGATCACATAGCCAGGTGCAGGTGCTCACAAAGCAGTAATAACGCAGGGGACAAGGACTACTTTTCATCCCTCCAGTAAAACTGTATCTTCCATAGGAAAACAAGGAAAACCATCAGCTACCACCATACACTAAGTTATGTCCAGCCCTGTATTTCTGCGTGACTGGAGTCTTCTTGTGTATTGCTGCACCCAGTGTAAGGCTTGTAAAGTATTTCTGTAATGATAACAGGACATTTGTGAAAATGCTGTTCAGCCCAAAGCACAGCAGACCATGGAACAGTAAGCACCCAGCTGAAGGCAATATGTCACGCTGAAGATCTGCAAGGAGAACAATGTTTTCAGCATACCACTTACACTAAAGTCAACCCCTTGTACACAACAGATTTTTCTTCCTTGAAGCAGCATATGTTTGCAAGAACTGTAGTATTTAATGCCACATACCAGGCAGGCTGGGCAAGCAGAGTCTTTCTCCCACTACTCCCGAGGCCATGAGATAGAGGGGCTGCAGGGAAGCAAACACCAGGAACTGCTCTCTTCACATTTACACACACATCAGAAGTACCATTGCCGGATGCTTTTCAGTTACACGAAAACAAATCTTGACTTCTTTAATTAAAGTCTCTGATACATCAACTATTTGCCCATTTAGATGATCTGGACACTCATTCATTACATGAACTGCAACAGATGATCCATACTGAAGTTATTCATGCAGTGGTATGGCTTGTCTTTCATGGAGTCACCATACAACCGAATGCAACTCAAAAACGGCTTCACTCTGCAAATAATGCATAAAGAAATATGACATTTAGGAAATACGGAGTCTCAAATATACCTGCTTCATTGGAGGAATCATACATGTCACTGAAGAAGACTTAAAATATTAGGCTAATAATTCAAGACTTCGTTTCTAAAGAAAGAAATAGCAACCGGCTTTTTCATTGCTTTTGGATGGAACAGCTTACTGAAGTTTATGTCTCCACTACAATATTAACAGCACAGCACACAATACTACCATAAAATAGCAAGCCTATGAAAATGAATTTAAAAAAGCAGCATACCACTAAACCTCAGTTGGAAATTCTAAGAGTGAACAAAACTAAATTTGCATTTTCACAATCTCTCTTTTCTTTCTTTATTTCACCAAGACATAATTGGATGTTTGAAATGCTACAAATGTGGCATAAAACTACCAATTCTCCTCCTCAAAATAGAAGGTTAAACTTGTAATTATACGACTTTGACATATCATTTTGCACAATTACTAATTAACTACGTTCCCTGATCAGAGAATACAGAAGTAGTGGTTTTCTTCCTCAAGAGCTGCGCCTGCTTCGTTGTAAGTCAAGTTCTGATACGGGGGCAGGAACAAACCTACAGCCACGCAGCCTCTAGCGTGGGGCGGCGGGCGGGGTGGGGTCACCAAATGGAAGAAACGTTTCTTTGGAGAAAACCACCGCGCAACGCGGGTGTCAGCACGCCTTGCCGT
>NW_010131819.1:4972-5610 GCF_000699245.1 Pterocles gutturalis | reverse complement strand
TGCTGGGCAGAGAACCACCATCTTTTGGGGGAACCCTTCAACATCTGGCCACCCGTAAAGATCTTTCTCAGGAAGCCTGCCCTGGACTGACCGTCTCCTCTTTTCCAGCGGGTCATTATCCCAAGATCCAAGACGGTCTCTAACAGCGCACCCCAAGCAGCCCCGTCCTGAGCACGCCCAGCTGGAGCACCCGCGAGACGCAGAGGACGGACGGGGAAACACATGAAGGCAAGGAGGCATCACCATCGCGCACGGGCTTCCAGAGCCGCCGCTCCTCACCTCCTGCCCGCACACGGAGTAACCCCTGGGATGGGCTCACGGGACAGAAGGAGGAGAGCTTTCCCCTCCGTTCAGATTCGCAGAAAGAAAGGAGCAGAGGGGAGCCAGGAACCAGAGGCGGAAAGCAGAAGCCAAGCACCGGGGCCGCGCTGCGCTGTGCCACACGTGGGCTGCCGGGCTCTATTTTAGATGCTGTGTGGTAAATGTATGCAGGATGAGATCCAAGCTGGGGGAAGGGGAGGGTGCTGGGCGGCAGAGGTGTTCAAAATTAGGAGCTGAGCTCAGGAGAGGATGGCTGCTGGGAGCAGACGGGGGAAGAGCCGGGGTCTGTGCGAGCTCTGCAGCTGCAACGCCGGCCA
>NW_010131819.1:4668-4951 GCF_000699245.1 Pterocles gutturalis | reverse complement strand
GAGCAGCCCCATGGCGGGGGGTGCGAGGGGGGCACAAGGGGGGCACGCTGCCCTCTGCCCTCCCGGCGAGGTGGGGACAGCCCAGGAATGATGACGAGGACGCCAAGGGCAGCAGCAAGCCAGGCTGAGGAGTTGATTGCTTCAGCAGCACAAAGGGGACCTCTGGTACCCCCAGCACGGCTCTGGGCACGCGGTCACCCCAAAGACACTCCAGTCCTCAGGGCGTTTGTGGGGCCGCCTTCAGAGCAAAGAGGAATGGCATCGCCCGCTTTTCACCGGCGGG
>NW_010131819.1:4349-4627 GCF_000699245.1 Pterocles gutturalis | reverse complement strand
ACAGCCCTGCCGCCCTCCTCGCCAGCGGGCAGGAATCCTCCGCACTCACAAAGGCGGCTGGATTCTGCTCTCCCCTTCCGGACTGACCCCAAAAAAGCTGCTCCCATCTCACTGCGCTTCACAAGATGCTCAGGAACAGCACCCCGGCGCCCAGCGAGGCTCTGATGGGAGCTGGCAGATCTGGGCTGGTACCTGCCCTACATTTACGGAGCAGTCAGGCTGGCAGCGAGCAAGTTTTTATATAGATTTTGGTGGCAGCGGTTTTCTTCACCGGCGGT
>NW_010131819.1:2425-4338 GCF_000699245.1 Pterocles gutturalis | reverse complement strand
GATGGAAAATATTTTCATTTAAGCTCTTTTCTGCATTCTTGCTGCCAGAGTCACGCATTATTCATGCGCCCCTCGTACCCAGGCTGGTGGCTCTGGGTTTTGCTCAGAGAGGGCTGTGCAGAATTAAGCAGCCAGTTAAATTATTAATAGTCTGTCGGTGGGTGCCCAGGACACCCGCTCCCGGTCCCTGCTATCTTTTGGGGGGGCTCCAGTGCCCCCCAGAGGCACAGAAACCAACTACAGCCGTCTGACAAACCTGGTGGATGCTCTGCCCTACTTAGAACCTGCAGACACCCAGTTCTTCTGGCCTGGAAACCAGCAAAGCGTCGTTGGACGCGTCCTCCTGTGCCCAGTCTCACCCACCACGCACCCAAACTGGGCAGGCACCAAGTGTTTCACCCCGTGAGTGTGTTCGGGGCGGCCGGAGGAGGTGTAGGTGGGAAGACACGGAGCAAAGGCGCCAGGCAGGGCAGGAGCCCCAGGGACACCTTTTTTCACAGCTAGATCCTCACGAGAGCGGCCACGCAGGGCTTTGCGTTCAATGCCACGTCTGCAGGCTGCAAAAAAAAGCATCCGAGCATCTGAAATCTATCAAGAGGCCACTCTCCGTCTGTGCCAGGACAGACACTCGAAGGGTGGAGGGTGCCCAAGCTGGGTTGTCCCCAGCTGAGCACATGGGACCGGCTCTGTCCTCCCCCATCAGACCCGTCCTGCCCCCGCACCAGCCCTCAGCTTCCTCCCTAATCCCTCCAGTTTCCTTCCCGCAGCCCTGACAACTCTTTCCAGGCAGCCAAATACCACTTGCAACAGCCGCTGCCCCCACAACAAAAGAGTTGAAATTTCACGGGGCTGAAGGCAACAAACGGGGACGGCAAGAGGGCAGGAGCAGCCGGCGCTCAGGCTGGCCCCAGCTCCCTCCTGCTCACGCCCTCGCGTCTCTCCCTCTCCTTTCTGTTAGGAGAAAGCCGGGCTGGAAACACACGGGTCAGTGCTGTGGCCACACAGACATGCCAGCTCTAACCGGGCTTTTTTTGGCTCGTTAATTTTGTGCTGGGAGAGGTGTCAGGCTGACAGCCCCGGGGACAATCTTTCTTTCACAGGACGGCTCCGGCGCAGGCAGCAGAACGTGGCTTTTCAGGTGATTTCAATTTTGGCTTCTGGCTTATTTTTATCCTGCGGGATGTGTGTCAGAGCGGTCGAGTTAAGCAGGAGCCCTTCTCCTCCTCCCCATCGGATCAAGGCACTTGCCAGGGACGCTGCCCGGGCGCAGCTGGTACCTTTACCCTTCCACCCAGGTGCCACCACGCTCCAACCCTCCTCTCCACCTCTGGAGCTGAGGCTGCAGGCTCTGACTCCGCTACGGGCCTGCCACTTATTGTTCCACTGCCCCAAGATTTCAGCCCTTCCCCGTGTTGAGGGCCGACAGCCCCCAAAGTCCGGGCTCCGAAGCCTCTCTGCCCCTCAGGGGCATCGGCCACCCTGGTCCTTCTCGGGGGCTCTCCCAGCAAAGCTCACGTCCCGCCAGCAACTTGCTCTGATGTGTCCAAACCTGGCCCAGAGCACAGGGACCACGGGCCCAAGCTGTCCCCCTCGCCAAACACCCCGAGGACAGACACAGCAAAGCCCCACGCACGACCAGGAAAGCAGCGGTGAGGAGGTGGGGGGCAGTGCAGCCACTGCGGGGGCTCTGGCTGCGAGGGACACCAAGGACGGAAGGAACTGGGGGGGGCGGGTCTCAGAAGAGGGGGAGAATCCCCTCCCTCGCCCTGCTGCTCCCACTGCTGGTGATGCCCCAAGGACACAGGGGGTTTCTGGGTCCCTTTGAGCTTCTCACCCTCCAGCACCCCCAAGTCCTTCTCCCCAGGCTGCAAGGACAGGCTGAGAGAGTCGGGGGGGTTCAGTCTGGGGCAGAC
>NW_010131819.1:2030-2407 GCF_000699245.1 Pterocles gutturalis | reverse complement strand
GAAAGGGGGGGATATTAAGTAAGGGTGAATGCCCCATCCCTGGAGGGGTCCAAGGCCAGGCTGGATGAGTCTTTGGTCAACCTGGGCTAGTGGGAGGTGTCCCTGCCCATGGCAGGGGGGTGGAGTAGATGATCTCTAAGGTCCCTTCCAACCCAAACCATTCCGTGAGCCCGTGATGAGATAACGATCTGCCGCAGCGTCCCTCCCCGAGGAGAGAAAAAGCACCGACTGGGGCAGCGAGGAGATGCAGGAGCTCGGAACTCGAGGGCGTGTGAGGTCCTGAGCGAGGGCCGGGCGGCTCTGCCTCGGCTCGGGGTCAAGGTGACGCAACGGAAGGACAAGTGGAACCCGCCCAGGACCCCATGCTGGTTCATAAA
>NW_010131819.1:1753-1999 GCF_000699245.1 Pterocles gutturalis | reverse complement strand
GCTCAGTGGGCAGAGCCGAGCTGCAGGAGGCACTGATCCCCTGGAAGCACTCGGAAACAAGAACATTTCTGTAAAAACCAAGGCTGCCTGAAAGCCACTGAGTCTGGTGACAGAACAAAGATAAAGAGAAAACTCTTCCGCAGCGCTGGATTGATCTTCAAAGTCAGCCCCGCTCTGAGACAAGCTCTGGGCCAGAGACCTCTGCAAGTCTCTGAACCCGTTTTTCGCTGCATGTATTTGATGTAG
>NW_010131819.1:1009-1684 GCF_000699245.1 Pterocles gutturalis | reverse complement strand
CTCCTGCCCAGCTGCTGGGACATCCCACAGAACGTCCGGGCAGTCTGACACTGAATTTCCCTGAGAAAAGGATTCCAGGATGGTGCCAGGGTCTCAGACACAGTCAGACAGAACCGTCGACCCAGCAGCACCACAGCGAGTGCCCGGAAAGGGACGCTGCTCACCACCGTCCCTGCACAGAGCGGAGGGGGAGACACCAAACCACCCGCAGAACAAACCCCCGCCCTCCCACGGAGAATTACACCACGTCTCCCGCCACAGGAGCCCACGAGGGAAATCCTCCCGGGCTCCCAAAGGGCTGAGCACCTGCACGGGAGAGCCACCCGTCCTGAAAAGGGCCGTACAGAAGGACAGCAAACACCACCTGGGGATTCTGCCTCCTCCCCGTCAGGAGCACGAAGAAAGCGAGAGGCTCTTACGTGGGCAGATCTGCCGGCTGGGGCTCTGTCGGGGCAGCGGCTGCCGGGGGCTCTGCCGACACAGGGCTGGGGGCTGCATGCTGGGCTACGGCCAACTCCTGCGTCCCCGCGTCTCCCACAGCAGGGATGAGCTCTTCTGTTGTCTCTACCTCAACCTCCTGAGCTGCAGGAGCCAGTTTCACCCTCTCAGCAGCTGCGGCAGCCTCCTTCTCCTCCTCCTCCTTCCTTAGCCTCAACTCCACCTCTCTGCGCCCCG
>NW_010131819.1:0-997 GCF_000699245.1 Pterocles gutturalis | reverse complement strand
CATCCTGCCGGGCCATCCGCTCAAAGACTTTGAATGCCTGAAAGATAAAAAGGAAACCCAGCGAGTTATCAAGCTCTGGGGAAGAAGGAGAGGAGAAACATCACACGCTTGGGGCACTTCTTACCCACCGTCCCTCCCTCTCCTGCAAGCCCCCAGCTCCCCGACACCAAGTTGCTTCAATTGCCAACAAACCCAGCCACCATCTACGTCCAGACTCCCACGGTCACATTAAACACACCTCAGGAGAAAGCCTGAGTTCCTGGGAGCTGCTCTGAAATTGCTGAAATCCTTCTGCCGCTGGGAAAGGGGCTGGAAACTCCAGGGAAAGGCAACGAGCTCCCGCTCCGGGCTGGGAAGGGGGCTCTGGGGGAGCCCTCACTCCCCAGCCTCCCCTCGCCCTGTGTGCCAGCGCTCACCGAGGGGCCGTTCGCAAGCCCAAAGCTCAGATCAAACCTCCGAGGAGCAAACAGGATGAGCTGCCCCAGGAGAAGGTGGAGGACGATTTACCAGGTGCTGGCTGAGCCCGACCAGACTCAAAGCTCTCTTAACCAGCACGGGCGAAGGAGCTGAGTGACTCCGTGGGGTTTTGAGCCAGAACTGACTGGTCCAGGCCAAAACCTGCACTTGCTCAGAGAAAAGTCATCCCTCCCCACGCCCAGAGGTGTGGCAGGTGAGAGGGTCGCTGCCCACACCAGCGGCAGCAGAAGACGTAATCCCACCCCGCGGTTTGCTTCTAGCTGTGCCCACCCAGCACAGGCTGGAGGTTAAAAGTTAAACCCACAACCGCAGGACGCAGCCGAGGGAGCGAGCCTCGAACGCAGCCCTGCCGGCCTTCCTGGGACTATTCCAGAGCCAGCTCCGGCGCTTCCAGCAGGAGACTGATCCCCAGCTGTGGACCCGGCCCGCAGCGCCGCAGGGCACAGGACGCGTACGGCAAACAGACGCAGCACCGGGGAGGCTCTGGCCAGCGCAGCCGCAGCAGGACAGGAGCAGACTG
>NW_010131818.1:1540-2525 GCF_000699245.1 Pterocles gutturalis | reverse complement strand
GCACTCCCCGCCCTGCAGTGCTGCCCTCGCTGCTCCTCTTGCCGCAGCCATGCAACCCCCTGCCCCGGCGGGAACCCTGCCTGGGCACCCTGGGGAAAAGCAGCTGGTGGCCCTGTGGCAGAAAAGGCCCTGGGGGGCTGGGAGGACACCACGTTACCCAGGAGCCAGCAAAGCACGCGTGGGCTGCATTAGCAGGAGCGTTCCAGCAGCCAGGGAGAGGATCCTTCCCCTGGGCTCAGCGCCCTGATGCACAGCCCAGCACTGTACCAGCTCTGGGCTCCCCAAACAGGGACAGGGACAGATGGGAGCGGGGCTGGGGAAGGGCCCCCAGGATGACGAGGAGCTCAGAACATCACTCGTATGGAGACAGGCAGCAAGAGATGGCATGGCTGAGCCCAAGGCCAGGAGCCTCAGGGGCATCCTATCACCATTATAAATATCTCCTGGGCAGGAAAGAAAATGGAGCCAGGCTCTTCTCAGAGGTGGCCGTTGATGGCACGAGAGGCAACGGGCACAGGATGAAACACAGGAAAATCTGCCTAAACTTAGCAGAAACTTTTTGTCTGCTGCAAGAATGGCCAAACACCAGAACGGGTGGCCCAGAGAGCTGTGAAGTCCCCATCCTTGGAGATGCTCAAAGCCCGGCTGGACAGGCCATGGGCAACCTAGAGCAGCCAACCCAGCTTCAAGCAGAGGGTGGGAGGAGACAGTCTCCAGCAACTACCTCCAGCCCCAGGGATTCTGGGGCTTTCACCAGCCCCAGCAGTACCCTCTTGCTGTGCTGCTTTCCTGCCCTGGCTCTTGCCCTGTTCTTCCGAGATCCCCACTCCCCTGCACAACAGTGGCAGCCCAGAACCAAGCCCCGGGGTTCCAGCAATGCCTCCCCATGAGCTGATCAAGAGCCCAATGGGTTGGTGCTGGGCAAACGCCACCAGAGCCGGGGCAGCCCAGTGGCACTGCTCGCAGCCGTCGGGGCAGCCCCTCG
>NW_010131818.1:843-1529 GCF_000699245.1 Pterocles gutturalis | reverse complement strand
TAGCCAGCCCGGCTCCGACCCAGGGCACAGGGATCACGTCTCCTTTGGCAGCCTCATGCCCAGCGCAGGAGCTGCTCTGACCACGGGAAATGCCCCCAACCCCACGACCCTTCCCCATCCCCGATGCTGCCCTCCCCAGGGTGCCCAGGGCGCAGAGAGCCCCACAGGCACAGGCAGGGCTGCAGCGGGGCCACCTCCCTGCCAGCAGCATGGAGGGGACCACGGCCAGAGCCCCTCAGAGGCACAGGTGCTGCTCCACCGCCGCATCCAACTGCAGCAGCAGCAGGCGGCACCTGAGGGGCTGTGGGACAACAGCGGGGTTGTGTCTCACTTCACCAGTGCTGGAGCCATCGTGACCCTGACTAACACTGGTGTCCCAGCTGGCACAGTGAGGGATGGACTCTGCCTCAGCTTGGATCACAGGGATGGGTACTGTGGCCATGAGAGTGGCACAATCCCATGTGCTGTACGTCCCCTCCTCAAATGACAGGGGACAGGCACAGAGCTGGGGCTCTAAGGGACAGCCAAGCTGGGACACCAGGCACAGGCACCTGCAGCACAGGGCAGCAATTGCAGGGCCATGGCAGGACGTGCCCCACCATCAATGGGGACACCAGAGACGCTTAACTGGTCCCTGTAATGGCTGGAGGTTTTTGTATCACTTCCCCATTGCTTTGCGTCACCGT
>NW_010131818.1:0-625 GCF_000699245.1 Pterocles gutturalis | reverse complement strand
CCCGAGCAGGTGATTTGGACGGTTTCTCCCAGGTTCGCCGACACCGAGGGCGGCTGAGTCAGCGCTGCCTGGACCAGGGAACCTGGAGAGGGAGAGGAGAGAGGGGAGAAGATGGGGGTCAGCCAGAGCCCCACAGCACAACCCACCCTGGGCAGGGGGACAGGACCCCTGTGCCCAAAGGCCCCGGCCGGGCACAGCGAGTCCGGCCATGGCACCTGAGCCGTGAGCGAGCACCGCGAGGAGGAGAGGGACCCAGGCCATGGCGCGATCCCACCAGCTACGTGTCCCGACGGCGACGGACCTGTGTCATGGACCCCAACTCCCTTTTAAGCCCCCGCCTGCCCGGGGCACAGCCCCTCCATGCAAATCTGACCCCGCGCTCAGGGCCGGATCCTGCCTGGGGCGGCACCAGCTGCAGACAGTTCTGGGCACGTGGCATGGGGCAGCAGTAACGCCTTCCTGCCCCATCAGGACAGAACCCGCGTTCCCCCCTGCTTCCCTTGGGTCCACCTGCAGCCTTTCCCCCTGCCCAGCCCTTCTGCTGCCTGGTCACGGCCTTGGGCGAGCAGAGGAGCCGGTGCCCAGCCCCATGCCTTTGAGCTCTGCCCCACAGCCCAGCACCCTC
>NW_010131817.1:0-327 GCF_000699245.1 Pterocles gutturalis | reverse complement strand
GCATGCATCGGTAGATGTGCAAGCGTTCATATATGTGCACACGTTGGTACGTGCGTGTGCATTGGTGTATGTGCACAGGCTGGTCTATATGTGGACGTGTTGGGGTGTACGTGCACATGTTGGGGTATATGTGCACACGTCGGTGTATATGTGCACGCATCAGTATGTATGCACACGTTGGTGTATATGTGCCTGCGGTGGTATATGTGCACATGCTAGTATATATATGCAGACGCTGGTGTATATATACACACAGTGTAAATGTGCATCGGTATATGTGCAGGCATTGCTATACGTGCACACGTTGGTGTATATGTGCCCGTGTCG
>NW_010131816.1:210-914 GCF_000699245.1 Pterocles gutturalis | reverse complement strand
GACCCCCCCCCATCCCCACAGTGGGGCAGGATGCGTCCCCGGCCGCCCAGCCTGGGATGGCTTCTTTTGCCTCTTCCCTCTTAATTTTTGTTTAGAAACTTGTCAGGTTGGTACATAAAGGAGGTGGAAAGATCAATCCCGGCTTTTCATCAGTGTGGGAAAAAGTATTTCACTAATCCATATTTATTGGTGTAAGGAGCCAGGGGGGAGGGTGAGGGACCCTAATGGTCAGGAGCAAAGGACAGAAGGGACAGTTTAAGGCTGCCCTTTTTGGAGAGGTCACATGTCACCAAAATCTTTCGGTTGTCTCGGGATTGGTTACATTCTGTTCTCTTTTTTTCTATTGAGGTTGCCAAGCAACTGGCTAAGACCAGCCAAGATATTTTCTTTATTACAAGTGGAGCAGAAAGCGGCATAAAAAAAAACAGCAGAGGGGGGGGGGGGGGGGGGGGAGAGAAGAGAAGAAGTTTAGACAATTAACATTTATAGGATCACATAACTTCATTAACTCGGCCGAGATTTGGGAAAGAGACTCAAAAAAAAAAAATGTGTAGGGAGGGAGCGTCAGGAATTAAAGCGAGTTAAAAGGCGGCAGGTCTGGGGCTAAAACAATGCCGGGGTGCCCGGGAGCGGCACCAGGGGCTTCCCTCCGATGGGTCCCCGTTCCCAGAGAGCTGGAGGATCCCGGGCAACGGCTGGGACCC
>NW_010131816.1:0-200 GCF_000699245.1 Pterocles gutturalis | reverse complement strand
CTTCAGCTGTGCTGATGCTCTTTTTTTTTTTTTTAAATGCCAGCTTTCTTTTGATTTTCACACTCCTCCGAAGCAGGTTTATCCCTAATAGCACTGGGGGTGGGGGGGCAGGAGCCCTTCGGAGGGGGGCACATGGCCGTGGCAGGAGCTGGGCATCCCCCTGGCCCCACCCGTGGCGTGGGGCAGGGGCCATGGGGACA
>NW_010131815.1:0-449 GCF_000699245.1 Pterocles gutturalis | reverse complement strand
AAATAAAGGAGTATCTGGTAATTCATCTAACCCACTTCTGGGAATTAAAAGGGCTTTCTTATAGATTGAGAATAAATTAATCATGAATCTATAAACCAGAGAACACTGGTAAACTCAAAGAGAATAACAAGTACATGACAGGAAGCAGAGCATATCATATGCAAGGATGTATTTTACTCATTAAACACTACACATAAATATGCAGCCTTCTCTTCTGAAGGACGGGAAGGATAGGCTGTAGGTGGAAAACACTAAAGAGTAACAAACAAACATTTGTTGTTATTCAACCACCCACGTTCTTTCTTGTAAAAATTGATCCATGCAGACAGATGGAGAAACAAGCCAAAAATAGGGGCAGAGGCATACGCGCAATGTATTCACAAGGATTTAAACACGGGATGTTTGGCCATTTGGGAGATTAAGGTTGTCTGAACTTCTTCATCTAACTG
>NW_010131814.1:0-11362 GCF_000699245.1 Pterocles gutturalis | reverse complement strand
AGTGTGAGGAACTTGAAAGATGTAAAGGTCAGAACAGGAAGAATGAAATGATCCTGCACGAGGGGAATCTACTGAGAAAGTTGTTTATCATGGAATGTGAGATTGAAAAGTTGATTACTGTTTTGCGGCCGTACTGGTTTGGGGGTTTTTTTGTTGGTGGTATTTTTCATTTTTTCTTTTCAACAATCATTACCGAATGATTATTCGCTAGTAAATAGATAAACCCATAAATGCCATCAAAACCTTTGACTACCACTTGTGATCTGTAAGTTGCTACTAGAAGTCTCTGCCATTACCTTCTTCCCCAGCTTCAGAAGTGTCATAAAGGAAATAACTATGGCAAATAGGGGTGCTACAAATGTGTCGCTGTGTTAACGTGTTCTTGTCTTGAAGCTTTTGAAGAGTCTTTCTCATTGAAGGAGACCATGAGGTCAGAGAGATGATAGATAGCTTGGAAACAAATCCATTTACGACTGTGACTGCTCTGGGGGCAGAGCTAATAGGAGGTGGTAATATCAGGCTTTGTTTGTCCTGCTGTGTAAAATAAAGCTGTTCTCTTTTGCACGTGGCTGTAAATACTACCTGGTGGATATACACAGAGAATAGGCATTATTTTAAGATTATAAAGAATTGCTGAATCTTTTTCTGACCTAAAATAAATACAAAAATACAGAATGAATCAGGATTCTTCAACCTACTTGTATTTCATTTAGGCTTGCCCACTGAGATTTAGCTTAATTCTAAAGAAAGTAAATTTTTTTAATGTATTGTTTAGGTTTAGCGGCAGAGTCAACTTGTTCTTGGTGTTAAGTGGATGTGTGACTTCTTTCTTGGGTTGCAGTGAGGAGACAAGAGAGGGCTGATGGAAGCCAAGTTATCTTTTTCTCTGAAAAGATGACTATTGTTGCAGGATTTCAGGTGTTCTTAATAGTACGGGAAATAATGAAAAAAAAAGTGTGGAGCAGGTGAGAAACTAATACTATCCTCAAGTAGGTGCTTGACAGCATTTGTTTGCATGTTAAGTGTTGCCTGAACTTCTGGAATCTGTAAAAGACAAGACTCAAGGACCAGAGAGATAGCTGGAAGCCGACATGAAACAAGAGTTTGAGAATATGAGGGAGGAGAGTGGGGAAACCCCCCTGCATTTCATGGGTAACTTGTAATTTCTTAGCATATGCCTAGGAAGAGCACCTAAAGGCAGATTTTTTAGACAAGCAGCGTGACCTATCTAGGTACATGGTCTTCAGCATATGGAAAGGCAAGTGAAGGAAATACAGAGCTAAAGGCAATTCGAGTAGAGAATGTGGAAAAATAAGAAGAGAGGAAGGGGGAAATGAGATCAGCACCAGGTCAACTTTATGATGGGGAACTGTTTCTTAAGACTTGATAGGTTGGTTATCAGAGCACAGTTAGGACCATGAGAGTAGAGTCTATCCCATGGGCAAAAATCTATCATTCTATGTGGAATATGAACCTAAAAATTGGAAAGATCCTAAGGTGAAACAGGACATGCTCACTAATTGCTCACTCTTTGGAAATAAATGATCTCTGGAAAATCACTGCTATGAAAAGATGGTGACTTCACCAAGATGGGAAAGGTGGAAGCTCAAATAGTTTTTAATTAAGTCTTATGAACCTCTTTCAAGAAGGCAAGCGGTATGAAAAATGATTGGTAGTAAAAGGATCCTGTGCTATGAGAAATGTTTTGTATTTTAACATTTTATACCCCCAAAGAAATTAATTTCACAAGGACTATCCTAGTAACGATAGAAGAATTTTATATAATCTACCTTCTCTGCTCATTCTCCCACGTTGTTCATTCATACAGTTTCCTTTTGGGTTATGTTTGTCATTGAAATGTGAAATGTCAAACTGATCTATGTACACAGGTCTTGGTCTGAGTAGTGATTTGTGTGTGCTGATATCAAGATGTTTAGGTGGAACTGTCATTTTTATCTTTTCTTCAATTTACAGCACTATTGTGTAAATATTAATGTAAGGCTTCTGGGTTTTTTATCTGGGCATTTATTTAATATTTGTGACTACGCCTAAGAGTTTTGTGTGCAGGACAGACAGGACGCTATACGCATAAATATTCAACATACAAAAGGTCATCCAAATAATATCTAAAATATGGGTTAAAAAGGTCACTTGTCTACAATTGCTGTATGTGTGAAAATGAGCACTAGCTGTGAGGCTTTTGTGTGCTGCTTTGTATGGGATTCACTAGCATATACCCTTTTTCAAAGCTTGGATCTCAAAGTTTAATGTGTCATAGAGGTTTTTTCCACATTGCCAGCAATGGGAATGGACAAATTCAAATTATCTGCCACTATAAAACTACCAGAAACCAACAAGTAGTCTCAGTTTATCTGGACTGGACCCAATTTTTTACAGACCCATGCAGAGGAAGCCACTGTTTTCACTTCAATCTTAAGAACTTTGTCAAAGGCATTTGTTCTGGAGAATTGAGAAATGCAAATTGATATTAAACCTTTGTTTAGTACACGGCTCTAATCAACACTTGTCTTGTAATTCCATAGGAATTTTTACCAGATTATTTCTGATACATTTTAAGAAACCCAATGTACTCTGTAAAGGAATGATATAGCCCACCAGCAGCTATGCCTTAGAATGCCAACAACTATGATATGGAACAATTCCCCATGAAGGCACCTAGGATTTCCTGGTAACTTTGATTGAGATGGGGGCTGCTTGTAATTCTCTGAGAGGAACCAACATTTTCTTCTAGACCCGAATACGAGGTCCTCGTATGCAGCTGCTAACAACGACGTTCATGCGCTGTGTGGTGATGTGGTGATGAACATGATGCAGCTATATCCAGAGAGAGAATGAAAAGAGAATGAATTGTTTTGGTTTGTTTTTAATATATTTGAAAGATTAGTTCATTCTTTCTTAATGCACAATAAATCAGTATGTTTTGACAAGAAGCTTAAAAGCCAGTGGAAATAAGCGTGACATTAAAAAGTTCATTTTTCTCTCATACACACACACACAGTGATGTGAAACGATAATGAAAAGGTCAGTTTTGGAAAGGTTACAGAACGGTAGCTCAAAAGACACTTAACAGCTTGCTGAGCTCCAGACCACAATACTAATTGGTGACAGTGTGCTAGTGGCCTTCAGAGGAGAGAACTGAATGCATCCCCAGGAAGCGACAAACAGCTTACTGGGCTGCCCAGTACCACAGGATCCACTGAAATAATATTTCTTTCTTGCCTGTGGGTTTTTTCTTTTTCTCTCTTTACTCCTTTTATTTAGGAGTATATATTTTATTTATTTGTAAAGAAATTAGATCCTACACAAGCTGTATCCAGCACTAGTGCCTACAATAATTTCTCTGAGACACACAGCAGCATGCTTGTCACTTAATTGTCTTATTACTGAAATGGACAGATCTAATATTGAATTTCAAAAATACCTATGTTGCCTATGAAGTATTGCTTTCTAGGAGGAATACAAATCTTAGACTTATTTTTTCAAACCAACAATCCAGTAGCAAATAGCTTTACATATTTGCATGTTTTTTGTACCGATAAATTCTGTTTTCCCTGATTGGAGAGCATTGCCACCCTCCACGTGAAACTGCAGCCTTTGCACTAGCTTGTCTCCCTTGAGCACCAGGTGCTAAGAATGAGAGGTGGTAAATTTTACAGCAATTATTGCTCCTTTAGCTCACATGTCACTGTTGTGGTGTAAATGCAAACCCCATTCATTGTGACAGTGGCAGGCAGTCCACTGCCCCATTTCCTTATTTATGGACTTTAAAAATATACAGACTACTGAGTTGAAGAGAAACGAAAAAGTTTTATATGTAGCATTTGATACCTGTAGTCCTCATGGCTGGGGAATGGGAGCTGTGTTAAGATCACAAGCTCAAAACCATGCATGGGATTGAACTGAACTCAGCAGTTGCTCTAGCTCTCTTGTGTTGCAGTGAGAGGAAGCAGAGAAAGGTCAGAGAGGCTGTTTGAAAGACATTCAGACTCATTGTAATTTTTTTAGTTGCAATATTTTTTTTTTTCAGCATGTAAATAACATCAGGCAAGATATGCATCCCTGCGTTTTCCAGCTGGAAACTATTTTGACTCCTTACAACCATTTGCTGTATATGTCTATACACTGATCTATACAATTCTGCTAGGCCAAAGTAGTCTAATTACATTGAGGAAATCCCCTTAGCAAAGGCTATGCCTCTCTATGAGTTGTGATGGCTGCAAGCTGGCACAGGGCACACCTGCACAAGGGCTCATCTGTCCCCTCGGCTGCTCCTGTCAGTTTGTTCAGACCCATTGGATCTCGCCGCTGGGGAAGGAAGTGCATTGTACAGCTTGGTCACCTGCCAGTAACCTCCTATGGATTGGTGCAGAAAGGATGCTGTATGGAAAGGTGGCTGACACACATCATTTCCACAATAAAAACAGCTTCAAAATGAAATGAAAGCAACAGGCAGATATTTGGGGCTATTTCTGAGGTCAAAATTATAAAATGGTGTCCTCCTGTTGATATGGCCCTAGGACGTGGCAGGAGGAATAGAAGCAGCCCGATAAAGCAAAGTATTAAGTGATCATGAAAGTCAATTATCCTGTTACTTTTGTTTGAAAAGCGCCAGGGATTCGGTCTAGAAAACTATGAAATGAAAGCAACAGGCAGATATTTGGGGCTATTTCTGAGGTCAAAATTATAAAATGGTGTCCTCCTGTTGATATGGCCCTAGGACGTGGCAGGAGGAATAGAAGCAGCCCGATAAAGCAAAGTATTAAGTGATCATGAAAGTCAATTATCCTGTTACTTTTGTTTGAAAAGCGCCAGGGATTCGGTCTAGAAAACTACAGCACAAATGAAAGTCAATTATCCTGTTACTTTTGTTCGAAAAGCGCCAGGGATTTGGTCTAGAAACCTACAGCACAAGTGTTCGGCCTAGTGGCTGTCAAAGTTCTTTTTCTGTTACCTGTTTTTGTAGAGTCAATTTGCTTCTTCAAGTGTTTTTATACCCCAAATTAAATCTTTAGGGCCATTTTTAAATATGTGAGTAGATCTGTCAAAGTTCTTTTTCTGTTATCTGTTTTTGTAGAGTTAATTTGCTTCTTCAAGTGCTTTTATACCCCAAACTAAATCTTTAGGGCCATTTTTAAATAGGTGAGTAGGTAATTCTTTGCCAGCAATTCAATATTTGCAAGCATTCTTTCAATAACAAGGTATGCCTGCTGTTCATCTTAATGGGGGAAAAAGATGTCAGGAAGGAAATGCTTTTACAGTTCTGGAATTATCACGGTTCACATTTTTAAATGACAGCATTTTAAAGCCAAGTCAGATGATGCACATGTACAAAAGACCCTCTCCAACTGATGGGGAGGTTTTTTTTATTCACAGTCTGTTTTCCAAGATTTCGGTTCATTTCTAGGCTTTTTTTTTCCTTTTTTTTTCTGTTTTTTATTTTTTTTTTTTCTTCAAGATTTAGTTTTAAAAATTAAATAAAAATTCTACAAATTTCAGTGAAGGGGGTTATCAGGGAAATTCCTAGATTTCGGTTCATTTCTAGGCTTTTTTTTTCCTTTTTTTTTCTGTTTTTTATTTTTTTTTTTTCTTCAAGATTTAGTTTTAAAAATTAAATAAATTTCAGTGAAGGGGGTTATCAGAGAAATTCCTCTGCCCCAAAGGCCATTGGCAGTCATCAGTTTTAAGAAGGCTCAAGTCATTGTCTGATGACTGTGAGCATTTAGTGTTCTTCCCTTTGTTTGTGTGCTAACCAGTAGTCTTTAGAGGAGAATGTTCAAAATACTGCTTCAATTTTTTTTTTCATAAAACAGTATTTATTGAGTAATCTGAAATATGTTTTTTATCATCTGAGCCATCGTAGTCCAGTTTTGGAGTTCTCAGTTTTACTTCTGAAATGAGTATTTTTATAAATGTTTAACTCCTCCTGTTCCAGTTTTATGACAGCAGGTATCTCGTTTGTTTAAACTTTCTGAGCTGTCGTAGTCTTAATGGATTGACTACGTATAGTGAGAGGAAGAGTAATTTGACAGAGAGCAATTGTGTCAGTGTGTGTTGTCTTTCTCAACCTTACTTAAAATCTAGACTATTTTAAAATCCCCGTCTCCTGCTGTGATCTCTAAATGATATATCCTGATCATCTGCAGTAAGCTATAGCCATTAATGAAAGATCATTATCTCCAGTAATGAATTATTTTTATGCTTCTTTGTTGTCCACTGAAGATAATGATCTTCATAGTTTTAATTCCCCCTACTATTGATTAAATATTAGATAACAAAGCCAACAGTGTTTTAAAATTTCAAGTACAAGGCCTCCTGGCTTCTTCAGTGCTGCAATTTTCAGTTCTTTTTAAGGTCTAGTGAAGTTATTGACATAGAGGCACTTCTAATAGATACAGGACATCGTCACTTAGAGGTTTAAATTCCCCTAAAAATAGTACAAGGCCTCCTGGCTTCTTCAGTGCTGCAATTTTCAGTTCTTTTTAAGGTCTAGTGAAGTTATTGACATAGAGGCACTTCTAATAGATACAGGACATCGTCACTTAGAGAAGGTTTAAATTCTCCTAAAAATATTTCACAAAGGAGTCAAAATTAACACAAAATAAACTTTAATGATTCAATTTGCTGCACAGCTCTTAAAAATAATGTTTAATATGGCTCTTGGAAGTTCTTTTTCTGTTACACAGTGTTATTCGCTATAAGAACATCATGTTCTGTAGTTTATTCTTCTTTGGAGACAATCCAAATGGGAAAGAACGTCAGGACCAGAGTGAGTGCTCTACCAAGAGCCTAAATTAGTTTTCTCCTTGATATAAAATATTTGGCTTAGAAAGTATCAGCTTTTAGTAAGGTAGCAGATTCTGAAGGCCAAAAATATTGCAGAAATGTTGCAACCATATTTTAGAAAGATTAAAGGTAGACAGCCCCGATAATAGCGGGAATGCCAGACTGGTGCTGGCATTAAACAAAATAATGGAACAATGCAGACTTGATTAAATAAATAACTCAACAGTGGCAACGTAAGCAAGCTTATGATTTTGAGCTTATAGAAGCCTGCTGGTTTTCTGACACTAACTTTACTGTCTGAACTAATAGCATAGGTGTAGTACACATAGAACCATACAAGATGTTTGACTTGATACTGTAAAACATTTTGTCTGAGACATTAGAATGATACAAATGATAGTAAATGTTGAACTGATGAGAAAACTTGGGTATTGGTAGAGGTGTATGATTAATGAGATCTTAGAAGTATGTGTTTTCAGCCCTTTATCATTTGACATTTTAGTATTTGTGGCCTGGAATAAAACGTTAAATCATCTCTGCTTCTGTTTACGTATAATGGAGAAATCAGAGATATGCTAAATGAGGAAAGAAGGGAGGACATTAATACCAGTTGAATGAAGATAATGGACTCTTTGGTTTCATAATTTCTTGTAATTATTTTCTTTCAGTACATATATACTGCTGTCTAGAAGATTTTGCCTTTTAAATTACACAAAGAAAACCCTTGGCAAAGTCTGCATCTATAAGATACATTAAGGAAAATACCAACCAGGATGTTGTAAAAGTTCAAATAGAATTTTTGTTGTGTGTTTGTTTTCCTGGCATTTAGCTTTCCTAGGTTCTTTCATATACTTTTTATCTGATACCATAAAAATAATATTTTCCATGACTTCTGCAGAGATATTATGCAGAAATATAGCTTGCATTCCCTGTTAAACAGCTGTATTCTCATTTCAAAGTTTCATTCTTCATTTGAGAAAGCTGTAGTTTACAGTAACCGATCTGCTGGATCAAGCAATACAAGGAAGATACACTCTGGCAATGTAGGAAGAAAAACTCTTTTTGGTAAATATAACAATTTGGCCTTGATTAGTCTACTACAGTGAAGTACTTGTGTACCTCATGCAGGGTATCTAATCAGTGTATGACTGGAAAAACTACCTTCACTAGCTTTGTGTTCTTTGCAGTTAAAATAGAAATACCATTTGATTTCTGCTGGATTGAGATTTCAAAAATAGTCTGTTGGTTGGGTTCCTGTCATCTGCTTTGGGGCAAAACAACTAACCACTTTGTTATATTAAACCTTTAGAAGCATTTTCCCGACTCATGTATCCCACTTAGGAAGTCACATTACCCATGGTGTTACTTGGACACACAGAATCTGGAGTGTCTTATTTGGGTATCTGTATCAATCAGTCTGTTATTGCAGCTAAACAGCACCCAGCGTTCCGCTCATGGCTGGTACTGAGCCAACAAATCTTCCAATTAGTAAAAAAAAAAAATAAGCTTCACCAGGGTACATTATTGCTTGTGCTCATCTCACTTTTCTCTGCTCATGAAAATGACCTCCACTTAGGAACATATTTTCTTTGTGGTAACCTTGCAGTTATCTGACTTTTTCAGATTAAAATTCCTGTTATAATATTTAAGGGGTGGGGAGAGAGATGCCTTAGGCCAGGTAGAATAAAATCCATTTCACAGAATGGAAGAAGAAAGCTCCTTATCTTTACCCCGGTGGCACAGAAAAGAGGAATCTTCTTTTCTTTTTTTTTTTCCAACAGCATATACAATATACATTTTCAATTCAGTCAAGAATCTAGACACTTTCTCCATTTTTCTCTTTCTCTGTTGACTGCATGTTCCTTTTGCTTTTATTGGCAGTACTATAAATGTATGAAGTGAAAGGATTTTCTGGGTCAAGTCACAGCCTCCTATTATTTTCAGACAGCAGCATCATATATCTTTCCTTCTAAAATTAGTTAGATGTCTTTCCCTTGCTCACCTCTCCTTTGGAGGGCTACTTCAAACTCCTGAATGGGGGACTTAGAAGCTGCCTTCTCTTTTCTCAGATAATTTTTTTTTTTTCCTATTTGTTTTCATGCCAAAATTGTCCTTTAGCTTAAACACCTCTTCTTCTGGTCTTCAGATAAGAGTGCTGTAAGAGAGCAGTCACTCCTGCTGCCACCCAACTTTACAAGCTAAAAGAGGTTACCTAAGTATTTTGGGATAGGCACTTCCATTCCTGATCTGTCTAGCCCTCTTCTAACCATGGTAATTTGTGCCCATTTTCGCCTAGACAAATAACCAAAATTGTCCACAGCACTTCATACGCTACCGCTAATTAACCAGTCCACTGCAACCATTAACTGTCCCTTTGAATAGCTGCGACAGTTCTGTTGTACTTCTAAAGATCTGAGGTTAACCTATTATTTTGAGGATATTGCACATCTTCTGACATTCTTCCTTACCGAAGTATGCTTCCTCAACACTGCAAATGCCCATTTTTCTAACAGCTCTATCGTATTTTCCCCTTGACCACTAACTACAGTGCCATCTTTGTGTTATTTTCCACGTGGCATGTTTTGTATGCACGTTAAAATACATGTTCTTTTTCAGATGGTATTTTTTTTTCCCCCGTGATATCTCATTCTTGAGCTTCATCTTTAATTGATCTTCAGTCTGAGTGGATCAAAAGCACTGATTATTATCCATTCTCTGTTAGGTGATAATTAGTAATGTCCTCATGAACTACAGTATTTTCCCTTATGATGTGTTGAATTTTGTCCATAAGATAATAGACTGGAATACTGAGGAATACACTAATCTGTGAGCATAATTTAACTAGATGGACTGCCTTGGCAAACCCCTGTAGACAATCCAGGAGAATCCTGGAGTGCACGGAAGGTAACTTCTTAGGTCAGGTAACAGACAGTGCTACTAGAGGGGATGTGATACTGAACCCGACAGTTGCCAACACAAGTGAGCTAATGGGTGACATCAAGACTGGAGGCAGCCTGGGCTGCAGTGACCGTACACTGGTGGAGTTCACAGTCCTGGGGGACATGCCCTGAATTTTAGAAAGGCAAAATTCTAGCTTTTCAAGGAGTTAGTCAATAGGACCCCCTGGGAAACTGCCCTTGGGGACAAGGGAACCTGGTGTAAAATCCCAGACTCAGTATGATTCTCAAAAGCAGTTTTCCTGTCTTCTTCCCACTCACATGCATTGGTTTTTGCACAGTAAATAAAATCACGCTTATGATGAAGACAAAGTAGCTGGTTTCTTGAGTTTAACACATTTAGTTAACATGCATGACAACGGTCAGCCCGAACTGTGAAATTACCATGTTTTTTTTCAGGAGAGGGCTAATCATGTAGTAAATAAAATAGCATATACACTTGGATTCTGCTGCAGGCTGCAGTGGACACTTGTGCAGTATTTGACAGTCTTAATACATATATAAAAAAATCTCGTGGTTAACTAATTAACCTCATCAATGTTCTGTCAAAGTGAAATTTCAGGAGAGTTGGCTGATGCTATGGGTCAATACCCATGTAGACAGTTCTTCTGGGGTACCTGTAACAGTATAGTCTTGGTGATATTTCCCATGGTAGCTTTAGCACGTTGCACAAATGTGTCTTTGACAGATGGAAATATATTAAATTATGCTTGATATCTTCACCCAATCCTCACTGCTAGATTGCTGAAAGTTTCCTCTTTTTGTTTTGTTCTTTTTTTTTTTTTTTCCACTTTGCGCGCTTTGTCACTACGTCCCCCTAATGCCACTTGGTTTCTTGCAAGCCTTAGTATAAAGACTGAAATGCCATTCTTTACTGAAATGCCATTCTTTTACTTTTTGAAATCTTATCAAAGGCTGAAGTACTTCAGCAATCAGTGCACGCATTTTTGTTCTTCAAGACTATTCCTCTCTTCTTTCTAGGCAAATTTCATGTATTTGTAGGGCAAAAATTTTTAAGAGTCATGAAATGTTTTCAAGAAATTATGGATCGTCATTAGGGTTTAACCGAATTTTTTTTTTAACCTTCTGGTATTCCTTGATTCCTTTGTCATTCCTTTTATACTGTGTGTATATATTTACACGTGATGCATATAACAAGCTCCTAAAATACTGAATTATGTTCAGTGATACCACCTAGTTATCCAACTACAGGATTGCAAGGAGATCCAAGAGCCCAGCAGTTCTGTTCATAGCTTGATGCAGACTTTCTCTGCTGTCTCACACAAGCCAGTTAAGTTCTGTGGCATTAATCTTTAAGATGAGGCAAGAAGACACTTTATGATGTGAGAAAACTAATACAATTAAGGTGTTATCAACAAAGTTTGTCCCATATTAATTGCTGTAGTGAGAGAACATGTTTGTAGCTATACATTAACAGGTGCAGCAAACAGTGGAACCTATTGTTGAGATTTCATGAGCCATACAACTTATCAAGTTATATGACTCTGATTTTTAGATGCTTACAATTTTCAAAGATATTGTTTGTTCTGAGTTTTTTTTCCCGTACTTATCTCTGCTTTTGTTTTTTGGTTTTCTACAAG
>NW_010131813.1:335-5895 GCF_000699245.1 Pterocles gutturalis | reverse complement strand
CCTAATCTGTTACAGTCTGCGTTTGCCCTGGGGCCGCGGATCTGATATCTCTTCCGAGCGGGTGTCGGTATTAACTATTATAATTCTGGATATTCTTGTTAGCCATGCAAATGTCCAGCCAGGGCTGGAATCTCACTTAACTTTTCGGCTTCAGCAACATCCTGTGGGCAAGAGGAGACTCTCCTGTTTATCGGACCCGGGCACCAGCTGTTCATCTCGCCGCGTTCCTGTGTTATCCGCAGGCAGAGCAGACCCTCTCTGCTGCCCTCCCTTGCCCTGCTCCTTATTCCACACCGCGAAATTTTGTCCTTGGCCCTTTATTGCAAAAGTCTGTGGTTTCTGGTGGGCTGGGGAAAGCGCAGTGGGATATTTGTTCCCTTCCCAACTCGACCCGGCTGTTTGCTCCACTGTTTGCAATGCGTCTGCTCATGCCAGAGTCCATTGGCGCCCATGGGAAGTGCTTGCATGAAGAAGACCCATCCCATGTAAGTAAGGATCACACAGCGAGACCCCTGTGGTCAGTGCAGACCTGGGGTCAAAAGCACCTATGCAATAGGATGGCAAAAGGTAAACGGTTACCAAAATTTGCCGGGACAGAGGTAAGAGGTGGCTTTCTGCTCCTACGCTCTGTGAGGCTCCTATTTATCACGTGGGAAGCAGGTGTAGAGCTCAAATGGAGACCAAATGGCAGCGGGACAGAAAAATGTTAACAAGACAAAAATCAGCAAGTGGTGCGCCGAGCTCTGTAGTGTGATTAATAAAACAAACACATAAAAAAAAGTCTCCATTTCAACACATGGCCAGAAATGCAGAGTGTCGTGCTGTCGGGGCTATTCTGCCCTCTGAATACCCGCCTCTCTGTTTGGGTTCACGCTAAAATACTCTAACGTGCTTTCAAATTTTTTTTTTTTAATTTTTATTTTATTTTTACAAATGCTCAAACTTTCCTGCCACAAATTATTCTTGGCTGGGTTACAAGTAGAATGGCCATGTATAGCCATTTCTTTTAAAAAAAAAAAAAAAAAAAAAAAAAAAAAAGAAAGAAAGAAAAGTGGTTTATGAGATATTTTGGTTGCATGGTTTTTTTCTAACCTAACATGCAGTGAAAGTTCAGGAGTTCTCACCTTTTTCCACCCAAAAGCCCCTCCTGAGCTGAAGCTCAACCTCCAGCATCTTTGACATGATCTCGCCTTTACAGATCATGCTCTTGGAAAGCACATAGCTACAAACAAAGCCTGCATCCTCTTTCATCCCAAAAAATCTGTCTAGGGCTGTTGTAGGGACAGGCTGGCATTGACAGCCCCAGCCATGAAAAGTCATAACTCAAGGCTCTGCAAAATTATGGCTTTGGCATAAAAACCATGATTAAACCAGTAATAAACAAGTAAATCTTATTTGCCTTTTGCTCCCAGGTGCTCTCAGGTTGTGGTTTTGAACTGTGAAGGCTAGAAACTTCTTGGGGGACAGGCTATGAAAGCAAATTTTCATGCAAGCACACAATGCCGCTAAGCTGAGAATTCAAGGAAAACAATGAGCATCATCAAGAATCATAAAAAGCCTTGAGGCAAGAATTGGCACCTCTGTCAGCCCAGCACAAATTTCCCCACATCATGGGAGTTTGTGGGCAGTTTTAGGATAATTAACCCCCAAGCACATTATGTCCAAGCAAAACTAATTACTTTCATGGAACAAAAAAGATTGTTTTACAGGCGATGTTGTTCTTTGGCCCGTCTCTTTTGGAAAATGGCACCAGTTAAATGAAATCAATTTTATTAACTGACAGTGCTGTGAGAGGATTTACGGAAAAGGACTGTTTGATGGTCTTTTAATTACAGACCCCGTGTCCGTTACCAGAGCTGACAAGTTGCACATGCTGGACAAGAGAGAAGATCGTCTCTGAGCTGGAGACCTTTCTCAGCCTGGTAGAGACTCAGGTCAGAAATGTTTTTTTCTGCGTTTCTTCCTCTTGTGAGTCCTAAATCACGCTCTTGACATTTAGCAATATTTATAAGACTCACTTAAGGGCACAAGCCTGATGATATCTCACCCAGAGAGGTGCTTTTCATCCTGTTAGAAGTCATCGTGCTGGGCTGCCTTAGAGAAAAGTGAGAGGCAGACCTCAGCCCATGCTGCTTCTTTGCAGTCCAGCCTTCCCAACATCGCTTGGCATTGCCCTGGCACCCATCATCCCCCACCATGCTCCGTCTTCTTGCTCAGGGGTGTCTGCAGACACCAGTGCTCTGAGGAGACCCACACCACTGCCCAGGAAAAGGGGTCAGAGACACGCAAAGCCACAACCAGTAGTTATTTTTCTCTTGTTCTGTCTGATCCAGGAGAACAGTGCATTTCAGGTACTGGGCTGGGTTGAAGCAACAGCTCATTGTCCTTGGACAGGGGGGCTGATCAAGAGCCCGTGGGTTATGAGAAAAGCAAGATCTCCATCCTAAAACTTTCCATTTGTGATAGTTTTTTAGTTGCCAGGCATCCCTGGCCCAGCGAGGTGATGGAGGTGTCAGGAACTTGTCACTTGGGCTGAAGGATGAAGTTGATGTGAAAGAGAATGAGCAATGTACAGCCCGTGGCAGCCCATGCCCTTCGGGTGAGGTGCAGAGCAGTGTCCCAGAAGCCCTGCCGCCTGGTCCTGCCAGGAGAAATTGCCTTGCCGGCCCCGGAGATGGGGAGGTCTCGCCTTGCTGGAGATTGTTTGGGTAAGTCTTGATGGATCGTGCTCTGATGTCGAGAGTCGAGGTGCAGCAGGAGGCTGAGAAACTTAACGTTGAAAATGTTTTAAAGCAAAGAGAACATCAAAAGATCTCCAGGAAACGGCAAACACCCAGAGTTCAGCAATCTCTGAAACAGATCCCCTCCTCCCATCTCCATGTCTGGATAAGAGAGACTCCCAAGACAAAGGGCGATCAAGATCAGAGAAGATGGTAAGCTATAAATCAGCCACCTCTCTCTTTTCACCTCCCTCCCTCTGCCCTCCAGGCTCAGGAAACCCCTGGAGCCGCAAGACACAAACTCAAACATCCCGATGACTCCTCCCGTACCCTCCTTGAGGGACTTGCCCCAGCACAGCCCCCAAGCCTTCCTCCAAATGCCGCCCAATGCACAGAGATGCTGGGTGGGGAGCACGAGCTGTTCTTTCCAGCGCTGATTTTATCTGATGTGCCAGATTTAGTCTCTTCCAGAAAAGTCAAATCAGGCTCAAAATCCTCAGACTCATTCTCTACCCCTGGAACAGCATTTTTATATAAATCTGAAAGCTTGAATACAAGGCCAGGAGGCTTTGACCCCTTAGCGGAGCTCAGCCCTGCACGCCTACCGAGCAAGCATCGGACCTGGGCACTAGGCACACATCTTGCAGGAGCATCTACCCCGCAGCACATCAGGAGCTGCTCTCTGGTGTGGGGCAGCTTCCTCTCCTCCTGATAGCCATGCAGGGGTGAGTTCTAACACTGAGATGCATTTCTCAGGTGGGCAGATTTGGGGCAGGCATTCCCCATGGTGGACATGCCTCTCCCCGTGGTGTTGACACCAAGCCGAGCTCCTTCCCCTCCAGACCCAGAGCCTCCTCCACCTCTGAACATCCCTCTGCAGCTTGGGGTGCAGTGTGGAGGTGGGCGAGGAGAAGACGTGTCAGGAATGGAGCAGCAGTGTGGGGCAGGATTTGCCCTTCAGAAGGGCCCACTGTGGAGCAGCACACAGGGAGCGCAGCGTGTCTCTGGTGTAAGGGGATACGGTCCTCGGTGAGTGCTGGCTGCGGTTCAGGGGGATGTTTTATGAGCATGCATGCATTAGTGCAGTTGCCAGGTTACTGGGCAGACAAACTATGTTCGGCCTTTCTGGGCGAGATCTCATGCCCACGGGGCTGTGGGTCAGGAACAGAGGTGCCAGCAGTCCTGGTCTGTGTGTCAAGATTCAAGGGGCTTTAGCATGGCCTTGAGATAGGAACAGGAGCCCAAAGGCAAAAAGAGGAAGAAAAGGAAAGGAGGGATACCCGGGGGAAACACGGAGTGGCACCCCCTGTTAGTACCACGTCTGGGGTACCCCTGGCCTGAGCAGAGTGACCCTTCCCAGCTTCATCATCCATCCAGCAAAGACAAGCTACCATAAGGAAGGGATGTCTCATGCTGTGTGCATCAACTCTCACGTTCACCAGCCTGCTCCTCCTTGCTTGTTCTCATCTACAGGAAAGCAGAAGCTTCGCCACGCTCCATCTCCCCACTCCCTGGCAGCGCAGGCAGCTCTTGACTTAGACGCTCTTGGCTTTCTGACTCGGAGAGGATCATGTCACCTGCCTGGGTAGGATGTGGACTTTCTGACCATCCTTACTTAACCAGGCTGGACCAGGCTGCCAGCTCCTCCTGGGGAGATCTAGCTCTTAAGTCCCATTAACTCCCTCCTTCCTTAATCACCTGCAGTTAATTGCAGGAGAAGCGATAGCCAGGCTGCTGGGGGGTGTGAGTAGAAACTTTTTTGAGGGAATAGGTGCAGATGATTCCTAACAAATGGTCCCTGGAGCTTGCCTGGAGCACACTCTCATGGGGGGAATGGGAAGCACCATGACCCCCTGCTCTCCCAGCAGACCACACTGTGCATTTGGGGGTTCCCCTTCTGGTGCTGGGGTCTGCACTCATAAATGACTTGCAAGATGGGCTCCTTGAGAATGGGGTGGGCATGGGCTGGGCCCCGCACGCAGCGGCTGGGTAGCACTGGTGCTGGATTGATGCTGGCAACAGGCACATGCATGAACTTGGGTTGGGGAAGGTCACAGCAGGTGCAAAGGCTAAAGGCATGGCCAGAGGGTCTGCATGAGCCCGAGGGTCTGCATGAGACAACGGGTCTGGGTGAGCCCCTTTGCTTGCGAGAGCCCGGGAGCTATCCTGATGCTGGGGATGTTCGGGGTGGTGTGCGTCCCCCTCCTCTCCTTGGGGAAGGCCCAGCAGTGGGAGGCAAATGCAGAAAAGGGAATGCTGCCTGCAGGATGGGGGTGGCGGTGTGGTGAGGACCAGCTCTGGACCCTACTGGGAACATGCCCAGGGCAAGTGGAACAAGTGTCTGAGATGGGATTGTCTCAACATCCTCCATGGTGAGAATGGGAAAAGGGCATGGCTGAGGCTCTTCCCTGGCTGCTCCAGCTCTGGGGATAGATCCACCAGGGAGCAGGGAGGAGAGGGAGGTGTTGGGAGAAAGACAGGGGATGAGATGGTTTTGAAAGGGATGTGGTGGGAGCGATGGTCTGCTGAGCCAAAGGAGGAGCAAGCAGCGTCAGGATTCAGTAGGGGGAGGACAGCAAGGAGGGCTTAAGCCCGGCAAGGAGATTGGAGGGGAACAAAACTCAGGCTGGGGTGGGCTAGCAGGGAAAGGTGTGGGGTGGGGAGGGAAAAGCTGTGGGCAGAGGACATTACATGTGATGGAGCAATTTGGGGGGGTTACATAGGGAACAAGGGTGTCTGGGGTCAAGAGGCGGCTGTAGGGTGCCTCAGGGGCAGGGGGGAGCAGAAGGGTTTGGGGAGCAGGTGACCCCACATGGGGCAGGACAGGGGGGCCCAGGGGC
>NW_010131813.1:0-211 GCF_000699245.1 Pterocles gutturalis | reverse complement strand
TCGGAGGTGTTTCCCGGGCACCAAGCCACCAGGGTCTCCCCCGGGGGCTGTAACTCCAGCTCGGCCCCCGTCCCGCTGTCAGGCCCTACGCCCGGAGCTTGTTATTGCAGGTGCAGGGCAGTCCCCCCCACTGCTGGCCTGTCCCTGTCCCCTCCGCTGCGCCCTCTCCCCTCCCCACACCATCCACCCCTGCAGGAAGCAACCATCCTGA
>NW_010131812.1:0-5653 GCF_000699245.1 Pterocles gutturalis | reverse complement strand
CTACCAACAGATACGTAGGTCTCCCAAGCGAGGAGAGGCATAATTCCTGTGCCCTGCTGCACAACCTCCCACACCCACCGCTGCAGCACCTGGTCCTTAGTTCTTCCCTCTTCCTCAGAGGAACCTTCCTGCTCGCTGGGCTCCTAAGGCCCTCTTGTGAAGCTTCTGCCCCTGGCAAAACTTCAGCGTCCAGCTACACGAGCAACAGGTGGTGTGCCTGACTTGGGTATGCACTGTGGGCAGAGAGCGCGCTCTCCACCCTCCCGGCAAAATTTGAAAGACTGGGGGAGGGGTGGTGACCGCGGTTGCCCTGGCAACTCCCGTGCCACATCAGCCTCTCTCGGGAGAGCTGTCGGCTCGGCGGGAGTCGGGATATTCCGCTGCCTCGGGGTTTTCCTGTCGAAGGAATGTCCCGAAAACGTCCCTGTACCTCGCGATCAGTTGGTCTGTCAGAGCTGGGTCGGCTCCGAAGCAGCTGATCTCGGCGACTGAGAGAACTCCTGTTCTTCTCTTTTCTCTCCCTCTATCTCATATGTTAAAATCACCACCGTGTAGAAAGAAGAAGTTACATCACAGAAGTGAAGAAGAAACGTTCAAGCCATGGGGTGGTGTATCGATCAGCCGCTGGATGATGCCAGTCATTGTGTTTTTCACTGAAGGACGAGAATGTAAGATATCTCCTATGTCTGAGACTAACAGTATATCTGCTGCAGAATTGTCTTTCCAGTTGTGGGAACAGAGGTGCCATTTAGGGATAGTAAGTGAGTTTTCTCACTTTCTGTCACTTATAGACTCAGAAAGAAAAGGCAATAATTTATAAATCCTCAAATCCCTCTCAGAACTGTGTTCTGAAAAACACCTGCTACAGCCTTCCTATCTTGCTTGTCATTATTGTCTAAAATTGCACAGTTTTCTAAGGACTGTACTGAAGGAACTAATCTTTTAACACACTGGTAAAGAACCTAACATATACCATTTTCAACTAAAAAACCTTACAAATTCATACTAGCTGCTTCTATATGAGACCATAAAAGCCTTTTCTCTTCCTGTTTATTGGAAAAATCCTCCATCCTGACACAATACTCTTTGAGGACAATGGTATTTAAAGGAAAGAAATTTCAAGACCTTTGAGGTCTCATAGTTCAGTAGATCAGATACAGAGTTGTTAGAATTTCAACAGGAAATAGCCTTCCAATGAAACTATTATATTTAAAAAGAATTACAAAAAAAGTCTGTGACCACAGCTTTTAAAACGTAGGCTGCATTCCAGTCCTGTCACTCCTGCACATTCTATTTTCTTCCATTACTTCTCAATTTAAAGCTGAGAGTTTGAAAAATGTCAATTTTATAAAAAAGGAAGTACAGAAACTCTCCACAGAGATGTCTCTTAAGTGTGTCCAAGTTTATAGTCATAATCTCAAAGGCTTGTTTAGTAGTATAAATGTCATAGATTTTTTTTTTCCCCAAATACTATTATTAAAGCTTCTTACTAAATTCTACACAGGGTCATATGAAACATTTTACTGACAACTGTAAATGTCCATTAAAGTTCCTTTTAAAAAAATTTAATTTCTTAAATCAAAAGTTTAAATTATTTTTTGCTGGCATAACTCAACTTGTAAAGTTTTCATGACATACTGAGTTATGTTCAATATGTCATTAGGATACTACAGGGTAATGCAGTCACATACTGCTTCTGATTCACCTATGATTTTCAACTTCAAAAGCACTTTTAAAGTTCTTTTTCTGTCTCCTTGAAAAAAAAAGAAACCAAAAACAACCCATAAGTAAAGTAATGATGCTCTACTTTCTTCTACCATGTACACTGGAGTATATACACTGGAGTACACACAATCTACGATGTGTTAGGTATTTTCAAGCTTGCAAGACAAGTAAAAATAATAAAAAATATCTGCTTTCTTCCCCCGTACTCCACATCCAGGAGTATGCAACAGAAACATCAAGCTGCTTGGTCAGTCTCTCAGCCATACCTTCAAAGCAGCCAATAGATCACATCAGACTTACCTTAAGGATGCAATTTCTACCTCTGAATTAATAAGAAACCTTCACTTCTTCAAAGTATACCTCCAAATTCATCACGAAGCCCAGAAGAGACAAAGTATTTTGGCTGAGAATATTTGGTTATGTACAAACTGTAAGAGGACAGCAAAGCAAGACTAAATAATCTTAAAAACATCTGTATTGCTTCCTTTCAGAAAAAGGCTTTTCACCATAGCATAAGTGACAGCAGTAACACACCGCCTGTAATAACACCTTCCTCCTCAGTGTCTATAGCCTCTTCTTCTTTAAAGCACAAATACGTGGAAGGCAGGTTTAAAAAAAAATGCCCACTCTTTTTTTACACAACACCCTTTTCTATTTAAACATTAATTGCCTTCTCATCTACTGTTCCTCTACTTCAATATTTTTTGTGTTCCTGCTTTTCAGTCTACTTTCCAAAGAAAATTGGGCTTTTGCAACCATTGCCTCTGTATCTGTCTTTTTCCATGCTGTCCCAGCCACACCTTCTTCCCAATTTCAGCCATGTTTTGCAAAGGTTGCACAAATGGAAAAGAAAATCCCTGTAAATGACTCTGCTGAACTTACCCAGAATTTGTAATCCAACATAAGAGACAAAGCCTTAAAATATTAGGCATTCCTAACTGAAGATGCAGTCATGCTGTGATTCCGAAAAACATGGAAAGTGATGACCTTAGATCCTTAAACGTCAGGGACAGGATGATGTTGCTACTTTGCAAATACATGTGACAAGCATCAGTCCTCCTGGAGGGATCACGATAAGGCACACAGCTGTGTCCTGATTTCAGCATTCAGTCGTAACAGCTAGTACCTTCTGTGGAGAAGATCCCTGTTCCTTCTGATTTGTGCTATCTGGAGGTCTTGGGAAGCAGGGAAAGAAAGTCCCCAAAGACTTCTTGCAAAAAAGGAACTGGATGAAAGTGTGAGTGAGAAATGAGCACAATGTGACTTAGACTTATGGTAAAGGCATCTACCAGATAGGGACCACAGAGACATCTAGGGAAATACTCTACCAAAAAATTAGGTCACATATCTAAAAAGCTCATTATTGTCTAACTGCAGGAAAATAAATGGATTGTCCTGTGACAACTGAATTGAACATGGGATGCTTGCTGTTTGGTAGATGAATCACACCTGGAATATTTTAAATAGGAAATACCACCGATGGGCAGAAGCAGAAAAGGCAACCTGATGGAGATTCTGAGACGCTTTGACATCACTTACACTAAACAAGTGTGTCTGAAGTGGGTTTAAGTACTGATAACTAACCTTTACCACATCCAGGAGCTTGACTCCTCTCCTGCTTGTACCTATGAAAAAAAAATGAGAGAAAATGAGAGGTTATCTGTAGTTTTTCAACCTCCTCAGATGCATGAGTAAACTGAGCTGCCAATTCCATGTTAACAAACTGTACCCCAAACACAATACGAATGACCAGTCAGGTCGGGGAGACCTCAGCACACCCAAGACAGTGTTTTGAAACAGCCATGAAAGATACTTCCTGACATCAAACTTCTTTGGAAAATGTCAGCTACTGCACTCAGAAAAGATATTAACCTTGCCAGACCAAATTCCCCAGGGCGGAATGTAAGGACACAGGTTATGATTAAGTTTGGTTTCATCAGGTTTCATCAGGCACTTTTGAAACCTCTCTTAGAATGAGAACCTCAGTGAGTGGCACACAACATACTAGTCAGAAAGATGCTTCTCCATTGAATCTCAGAACCATGTCTCGTTTTGTGTTTGTGTTTCTGTAAAAGTTCTCAAAACATTGATTTGCATATTGCTGCCTAAGAAGAGTTGTTGCATAAGAAGTTATTCAGAAACACAGGTGCAGAGGAAGAAGAAAACCAACAACAAAAGTCAAGAATGATATAAAGATGTGTGTGGATTCTTCTTGAAAATGAGAAAATTAAGTGCCAAAACTGCTGAAGACATGAGACTCTCGTGACTATGACGTGGTTGAGAACAGCATCATTGTTTTACATAACTGAGAGGAACTGAAGCAATGCCAGGTGCAGAGTGGCCTAAACATTAGTACATCAAGTATGAGCAATGGGAGGCCATAATTGCGAGGGATATTGCATTTCACTACACTGCAATATACCACCTCTTTCAAGTGACAACCACAAAACAAATCTGGGTTCCTTAGTAAAAACTGTTGACTCAAGGAATTCTACCTTAGTCATCAATGAAGTTGGAAGATATATGATAAATAAGGTAAACAAGTAAAAAGGATGATCTGGTTAAAGCCTATGTGTTATTTCTTATACAAATTCCTGTGCAAAGGTGGATAAATTATCAAAATAAAAACGTCATTCTGTAACAAAGGCTGTTAGTCATTTTCTAGGTGCTCAAAATGAAAAATAATCATGTTACAATTCTAAAAATTGCTCTATGACTTGTTAATACTTGACATACAAGAAAGATCTTAAAAAGAATATAAAAGAGACTTTTAGATTGACTATTTCTTATTGTCATTAATGAATGGACAGTTTTAAATTACCAAAACAGAACAATGTTTCTTTAATTTTTACTTTGAAAGATGGTTATTAAAGACATTGTTTACACCTTAACTTAAATATATTCTTGAAAATGAGTTTTCCAAGTTCATTGTAATTAAGCAGCATGCAAAATGGGAAAGGAAGGAAGAGCGAAAATGAAGAAAAGGGAAAGGGAGATGCATATCCTTCTAATTTGTTCCTGTTGCTTTCATTTTTTTCTCCCTTTTAGTTAACAGAATTCTTAAAGCTTACTTAAACATCATACTAAAAAGTTGTATTTTGTCACCTTCAATTATATTGAATACATTATTGATTATATTGTGAACACTTTATCAAATACTTTCCACATCAAATTATTTTACATATTCAACCTTTTGTTCTCTTAAGAAATAATATTTGTCTTCCAATGTTTTTAGCTTCCACTTTTTTGAAAATATATAAAAGTGAGGCTCTGAGAGGAGTTCTTTAGATAAGGCAGTTTTTTAGAACTCCTACATTATATACGAAACAGTGCACTTCTAAAAAGAAAATTTAATGCAGTAAGTCATATACATCTAGCAAATAAAGTTTCTAAATATTTACAAACTTTTTTAAAAAATAAACATTTTACAATGTTTATCACCAAATGTTGCCACACTGACAGAAATATCCAATTACACCAGTTGTTGGCACTCCCCAGAGTTATGGGGTCTTTTAAATTTTACCATTTTTCACTGGCTGTGTTCCTCACATCCAGCTGCAACTCTACTGAACACAGCAAGGTAAACGGGCAAGAAATCCTCAAAAGCCCAAGCTCCTTGCCTAGCATTTTATTCTCACCTACCACAAAACACTACTGCCTAGACTTAAATGTTAGCCAAAGTACGGACAAGTACGACAACAAACTACATTTGCTATGGCATGAAAGACATAAAGTATGGGTGTTAAAAGTAGATCATCATGAGAAACTAAGGTCAAATGTTTCTGTGCTGGACTTATGAATACCTGAATACCTTTCAGACATCATCCGGGTACAATACTTACTGTGGAAGATGTGAGAGTAAAGAGAAATTAGACAAACTATAACTTCAAAGAACTACTACATGGTGTCTTGGTGTCAGGACCACCAC
>NW_010131811.1:0-36991 GCF_000699245.1 Pterocles gutturalis | reverse complement strand
ATTTTTATATATATATATATATAAAAATACAGGGTCTCACTTTAAAATATTCCCTTCCTGTTCCTGCCAGAAACATGTGGTTTTCTGGAAGTTCAAGATTTTCCTCAAGTAGAAGGCGTTTACCTGGGATGCAACAGCCATGAGGGTAACGAACGAGCATACGACTGTGATTAAAGCACAGAACCTATAGTTAAGTAATTAAAAAAAGGTCTTACCAGCTCTACAGTTTTTTTTTTATTGTGCAAGTAAAGGACAAATGACACTTTCCAAAAGCCCTACAGTAGAGAGCTACTCATCTACTACCTTAATTCATAAGAACTGGACATTCATCTGCTTCAGCCTTCAAAAGCCTGAGACCATGGATACAATTTAAAAAAAAAAAAATTTCAAGAGATAAAATGGCACTTGCTACCCCTTCACTCATGACCTATGTAAGTCAGCTTATCACGGTCAGGGCCTTCCTCCTCTCCTCCCCTCCTCACCTTCCAGCTAAAAATATCATAAAAAGACTCTGTTCATCCAAATATTACACTCAACCCACAGCCAGGTTTTTAAGTTTAATAAAGAATATTCTGCATCTTGAGAAGTGTAATGCAAGCAGGCAATGGTCCCTCAACAGGTATCTGCCACAACAGATCTTCTTGTCAGGCACTTCGAGACATGATAAAATCCAGCCCATCAGAACTGCCTGATGATGAAAGGCCGGTTTATTAACAAAAACATCAATAATTCCCAGAAGAGAGTGTGTATATATATGTATGTATATAAAGTATTTAGTTAGCATTAAGTCTTTTGCATGCCAGAGCAACAAGCCTCAACGTATCCTGCCACAGAGTATATTTCTCTCAGTTTTACTCACGTTGCAAAATGACCCACTTCTTCTGACCACAATAAAAGGGTGACTACTTAAATTACTAGATGCTTAGCATTTCCCTAGCAGCCCAAACAAACACCACCATGATTTTAATCTAAACACACGTAGCAATATTACTTTATGGAAGTTTTCACTTTCTAGAAGCAGCAGACATACGTTCACCAAACAGACTCCTCCAAATTTATACACACACGGACGTGCTCGCAAGCAGCCTGTACCTCCCCACTAGAACAGGCTGACAAGATGCTCCTGAAAAAGTCGTATCTTCGTCATGAGTTTCATACATCAAAATGTACGTGCTGAAGTAAATGCCTCTTTAATTAGAAAAACAGAAAACAGTTGTGCTTATTAATCCAGTGCCCTTAGAAATCCGTTCACTAACAGCAAAACAGAATAAAATTAGCTCTTCGTCCTGGATCAGGCAGTGAAAAAAAGCCTTATTTAAAGGCCAGGTATATTGTTCCAGCTAAGTGCAAGCCACAAGACTCCAACTGACATTTACTTTGGCAGCCTCACACAAATCAAGATCACCCATTCTGCCTTCGAAAAGGGATTTAAGATTGACCGTGTTAATGGGACATTGTTCATTTCTCAGTCTGCCAATTCACACAAACTTGGTTTTCAATAGAAAAAGTCACAGATGAAAACTATTTCAATTCCCCTTGGAAGAAAATAAGCTTTTTGTGAAAAAAAGGCAAAGTCCCTTGCCTTTTCTCCAATTAAGAGAACAAAGTCGATGCAGGAGAGGTGGAACTAGACGTGTGAGAGCACAGAACGATCTGTGCTGTAGCCTGTAATTGCAAGGACCAAACAACCTTTGTAAACCAAAGCACAATGAAATAGGCAAGGCCACAAACAAAAAGCAAGGGTGTCCAAGTGTTGTACGGAGAAGACGTGACAAAACTGAAAAGCTCTCAATTCCCCCGTCCCACAGATGAAAAGGGGGAGGACTGCACACGCAGTGTACAGAAAACTGCTGCCAAAGAGGAATCACAGAATCAATGGCCTGGGTTGAAAAGGACCATAGAGATCATCTAGTTTCAACCCCCAAGCGCAACAAATACCAGCACTGCTCTCCTGTCCTGAAGAGAAGAGTGAGTTGGGACAAGCAAGGCAGCACCCCGCCTTGCCGTTATGCCGGACGCGTTCTGGCATCCCGCAGCAGCGACCAACCACTCCAGCACACACTGTGATTGCCACAGATGGCTCTCTGAAATCCACCCTGCTTTCCAAGCCGAAAACGCTTTTTGCTGCACTTCTCCATTTCCTAGGAGGTATTCCACAACCAATCACACCTCTGAATCTCAGGATTAGAAACATTCCAAAGGCAGTTGTGTTAAATCTTCTTATTATCTCCTATTTAAAAATCAGCCCTTATCACCATTTGCACAGAGTAAACTTTGGTAATCTATGCAAATGTATTTTGGTGTTTAATTCTTGGTGCAGGTAATAAAGATGGATGTTCTTTCCATGACTACAGAATTTTCCTTGAGCTAATTGAAAACAGGCATATTTTGAGTAACGTATTCTACTGCCAATAGTCTTGCAGGGAGGCAATACGAGAATGATTTATGGGCTGTGAATATCACATAAATCTGTCTTCAAGTAAAAGGATCATCTCTGCATATAATAAATGTAAGTACTCAATTATCAATGCTCTTAATTTTATATATTTCCTAACTAACCAAAAAACCCACAGCATACCCTAGCCCTTCTCAGTGGCTGTCACACACAAAGTGAATGGCTATCATCTGGAACTAAACGCAGCCAGAAAACCAATGCTCAATTAAAACATTCATAAATTAGATTATGTCATGCTTTTTCCAGGTCTTTTACCATCCCATTTTCACATCACCTTAACATTCACCACTTAACTTTGTGGCCGAAGGGGAAGACAATAGTCAGTCAATCTCCTGGAAGCCAGAAGAGCTTTTTCATTTTAACAGCTGTTGTATACCTCCTCTTTTTCACTGCCTGTTCCAGATAGCTTTTTAAATTTCATTTTGAGGCCTGCAATTTCTGACCATTATAGAGACAGGAAAAAAAAATTCATTTTTTTCAAGGAAACTTTCAATAAACATCAAACACTTGAACAACTATCCTTACTGTTGGTGGAAGTACATTCCCCAAATTCTGAGGCACACGCAGTTTTCTTTTGTTTACAGTTTGGGAGACACCACTCTTGAGCATCTGGATCTCATTCTAGGCATCTTATATCTATCACGCACCACATTTACTTGAAGTAAAGCTGAAGCTATTTTCTCTGCAGATACTATCTCCTAGACAGATCCAAGCTCTGACCAGACTGAGCATGGCAGATCGCTATTTGCATTGGAGCAGGCAAGTCAGTATATATCAATGACTGTGAATGCATTCAATGAGGAAATTGATTTTTTTTTCTTCTAATGGAAAACCACAATAAATTATGTCAGTTGCCCTTCCTGGTGGGTAAAGGAAGGGCAACTGACATCATCTACCTGGACTTGTGCAAAGCCTTTGACACAGTCCCACATTACATCCTTGTCTCTAAGTGGGAGGGACATGGATTTGACAGAAGGCCCACTCTCTGGATAAGGAATTGTCTAGACAGCCGCACTCAAAGAGTTGTGGTCAATGGCTCAATGTCCAAGTGGAGACCAGTGACAAGTGGTGTTCCGCAGGGGTCGGTACTGGGACCAGTGTTATTTAACATCTTTGTTGGAGACATGGACAGTGGGATTGAGTGCACCCTCAGCAAGTTTGCCGATGACACCAAGCTGTGTGGTGTGGTGGACACGCTGGAGGGAAGGGATGCCATCCAGAGGGACCTTGAAAGGCTAGAGAGGTGGGCCAGTGCAAACCTCATGAAATTTAACAAGGCCAAGTGCAAGGTCCTGCACGTGGGTCAAGGAAATCCCCAAGCTCCTCCAAGGGACTTAGGAAAGCAGTAGTGTTGATTAGCCCTGGAAGAAGTCAAGTCAGAAAACAGGAACATAAGAGAAAGAAACACGGCATTCTTGGCAAGTTAGAGAAAAAAATAAGCCTTTTTGAGAATGACGAATTTTGCGTGCCCATTTTAACTCATCAACGGTGGACTGTGCTGATGAATGTCATGTTGTACTCAATATCGTGCCTTATTTAAAGGTAACTCAAGACAGAAGATTACAAACTGCTTTCAACAAGGGTCTTTGGCAGCTGTCCCATAATCTGGCAGTAAATCAGGGCAGTACAAAGATGAGGCACAACTGAATGCAGCAACAACTATAGAGGCTCCACACACTACTACTGTCACTTCCTCACAAGCAATTTGTAAAAAGATTGCTTTATTTACTTTTGCTGTAAACAAGGGTTTGACCCCTGGCATTGCATCTGGCTGGAGCAGAGCATTAACAATGTGCTGAACGCTCTCCAAGAGCTTGGCTCTTGATTTCGGCCCTCTATGTTCAGCAAACATTCAAAAAGGATGTTTAAAGCACTTACAGGCTTGACAAAAATTAGCATTTGCATCCAAGGGGTAAATTTCAGAAATCTCAGCACAAAACTTTGGTATTTGATAATTAAAAGCCACATCTGTATGCACACGCATAAATACGGATGGCTCCAGGCAGAAACGGATGGAACTGCTTTTGAAATGCTGATCCTTCAGGACTCAACTTCAAAACTCTAGACAGAACAGCTAATTTGTAATTACATGCACACTTTCAGTTTGATAATGGTGAGAAGTTACGCTAATCAGAGACCCAGTCCTGCGCTGAAGCACATACCGCACAGGGGCAGAGGTCAGTATACACGGGGTACAGCACAGGCAAAGGGACCTTTGGGAATACAGCACATTAATAGTGAAATATGCTTCAGAACTGTAATTGCTGTCCAAAAACTATTAATTTTGAAGGGATTCTTACAAATCCATAATTAGAGAAAAGCAAACATTCACCATAAAGCAATGAAAACTATATTCACACAGTCCTAGAGGGAGTACTTCCAGCAGCATGGCTCATTAGAAAGGTATTCTTGCATTAAACATCAATACCAAAGACAAATGTTAATGCAGTACCCCAGAGCCACACTGAAAACTGTATTATAGCAGCAGAGACGTACCTGCTTAATCTGATCCAGCATCCCTGTGCAATGGAACGTAACTGGAGCTCAGTGATGGCATTCCACGTTGTTTCTCACATATCGAGCATAGCTCATCACGAAATCCTACCCTACAAAATCCACACCATCTACACCATTCAACACTTGTGAATATCGAGTGTTATCCTTACCACAATGATTGGGAAGAGAATCCATTTATCCTCTGCTGTCCAGTCACCTTAATACAAAACTTCTGCAAACCTCAACAGTACTTGCTGCTGCTTTTCCTTCTGAAACTGCATTTCTTTAGCACAACTCCATTGCGAAAGGAAAAAAGAAAACCGCCTCAGATGTTTTGCTGGAAAAGGAATATAGCTATGAACAAAGGTTAAAACTGAAAACTTGAAACTGCTTAGCAGAGGTGTGGCTGCTGAAACCTGACATAGTTGCGTCACCAAGATTTTACTTTGGCAAACACAGCTTCCTGAATTCAAACAAATCTTAGACAGAACTATCTTTTGTTCCAGCAATAAGCAATTATTGCACAGACGTGCTTTCAAGGTCACTAGCGGGAAGAGTAAACTACACCAGGATGTGTCAGTCGTAAGTAATGTTTTAAAAAAGTTAACACCAAGCAAGACATATTTAAAGCCTTCCACACTTAGCAGGATGCCAAGTGCTTTCTTCCTTCCAACTGACCACAAATAAACACGAACAAAAAGATCCATAAAAAAAGCAATAAATATTTCAGAGGTTCATATTCTTCTCTATTAGACCTCATTTTTAACATTCTTTACAACCATTCTTTACTTTGGTAAGTAAAACAAAATTAAATGTCTCATTTTAATGATTTTGGTAGAAGAAATGTTGCCTTCAAAACAATTTTAAGAAGGGGAGAAAAAAAATATTAACCAGGGACTTTGTTCTCCTTTATATTAGGAACTCTAATGCAAACATGTATTTGGAAAAGAAGCATTTTCATATTTGTTAATGTTAGGCTACGTAACCTGTATCAATATTCTCCGTAAAAATAGAACAGCACTCTCATTACAAGCACTGTAGTATTTATATTAATAAAAACATTTACACTTAACAAATCCAAAGTCAAAAGTTGCAACCATTCCTGCAAATGCCGCTTATTCTTTTCGGGGGGGCAATAAATATTCAGATTACTATTGACAAAAACAGGCTTTAAAAAAAAAAATTTTAAAAAGCCAGTTTTAAAACCAGACATGATGGGCAACAGCATGAAAAAAAAAAAACACAGGTGCTTTAGAAGAGATACAAAGCATCCTTCTTAAGGATTTAAAACAACTTCTACAAAGAATAAGGAGGAAGATCATCCTACATTTGTCTGGCAGGGAGGTTTTACACCTTTATTGAAATCAGCTGATGCTGTCTGAAGTTGAATACAAGATATCAGACTAGACAGACAACAGCATGTTCTGATACTGAAGGTCATCAGGTGTGTGGAAACTATTACTTACGGGCTTCCCTACAGAGTTGTGAAAAACAGCAGTTTCTTCTAATTCACCTGTGTATTCCTCCTTCAGTTACTGTGAACTGAATACTGCCAAACGAATAGAGTGATAGTGAAGAAAACAATGTGGTTGCTCTACTTTTTTTTTTTTTTTTTGCCTTCGACAAATGTACGAGTGTTCACGTCTACTGCTTCAGTACATTTAACTATACATCAGGATGCACAGCTACACTTCAGCTTTACCATCCTTCAGAATACACCACACTACCCTAACATTACGAGAACATTTTTGGTAAGATGCTGGTCACCAGTGCTTACTGGATTTAAAAATGCTTTCAAAGCACCAAGCACAGGAAAATCACACCAGCAGATCTCACTGAGAGCACAGAGCTGAAGAAAACAACTTCAATTTTTAGATTTACTGCCTTCAGTGAACACATTCTCTCTTAACACACATACATACAAGAGCAATGATTAACTCCTGTAATTCAAGGCAAATAGTAATAAAAGTTTTTTCCCCCCTAAGCAGAAAAGTTAAGCACCTTCCTTTCACAAGCCTCAGAAACACATATTGAGATAAAATTTTGACACAAGGCCTTCTCATGCCCAAGAAAGTACTTTACATCCATAACATACAGACTTGCAAGTGTGGGGTTTCTACTTGAACGTGTCTGTACAAGCAATTCACACCTGAAGGACCTAGACAAACATACCCGAATACAAAATGTAACAAATCCCGTACAAATGCAGTGGGCATGTAAACTGCTTCGTAGATGTGCTTTGAAACACACAGCAAATGAGAGAAGAATACCTGTTAGTGCATTATTAAGTTTAAAGCCCCTCTGAAAAATATTTCATTCCATTTGATGCTCACTAATGGCAACTGGTTAGGATTTAACCTGACCATCAAAAGAAAAGGTTATTTCATAATCACAAACTATGGAGCTCCCTGTACCACAACCGTGGGGCATGGCCACCCCACGTCCTACAAATTCAGCTTTTAATTTCTACATCAGGTTTAGAAACTTCACAGCAGATCTCAGAAATCTCAAGGAGTGACAAGAAGATCCAACACACTCAACCTGACATCAACTACTTTCTGTTTAATAACAGAAGAATGAAGTCAAGAGTTGTATTTGGCAAATTCAAGATTGACTCTATTGCACCAGCCTTTGCTCTACCCTCAGATTTTTATTTGCACATCCTAGATAGAAATGCATGTGTCACAGGGCAGATCTCAGCTTCTCATGGGTCTTTTCCCTGGTGACAGCAGTGGCTGCAAAGTCAACAGAACTGGGCAGATGAAGGCAATGTGGCTCTAGCAGTCACTACTACTTGGAAGCACTTGAACTGTTGGGGCAGTTCAGTTTCCAGACAGAGCAATTCCTATTTAAATCTTTAAATTCAAAGTGCTAAGAGCACATGACATCTCCATCAATGTTACAGCCCGGTACCAACTTCCTAAAAGTCAGAGAGAAGATGATACTCAGTATCTTTGAAAGACAAGTTGTTCCTGGCAACTGTTCCAAGCAAAAGTTGAGAGCAAGATACAAACTACAGCATTTGATTTCTAGTTTTGTTTTGTTTTTAAAAAGGAAGTAAACGAATGTTCCTTCCACTTCAGGGGGACCTGACACACACAGAGGTCACAAGCTGCCCATGCAGTAGGGCTGTACTTCAGAAAAGAAAAAAAAAAAATCCATCTAGTGATAATACTGGTGCATCAAACCTACAACATGTTTCTAAAAATGGGCAGCATTTGCTTCTCCATTTCTGCTAACAACACTGTTCAGAGATGCTTTCTTCTAAAGGGAAAAAAACCCCACACGTCTGATATGTGTTTATGCCCAAAAGCACGATAATTCCACAGTTTTCTAAAAACAGATTATTTACTGTAATACCTCCTACTTGCTACTCATACAAATGTCTAAATCATCTCAGTTCTCAGGAGAGTTCTGGGCTTCAATAGCCTCTGAAGGAGATGTGGTTTTCAATATAAACACTAATTCTGTGAGAACAAGGATAAGGAAAAAAGAGCGGGTGGGAGTATTTCCTCTTCCTAGGATTTAGTTTCGCTGAGTGTTCATTGTTCACAAGAGATGTTCTACCTTTCCATTGTCTCATATGCTTCCCCCACCTCTGTTTTTTGATCCCTTGGAGGCGAGCACTAAGATAAAACAGTATTTTCTTCCATGTACTTAAAACTTGGTTGCACAATTCTGGATTTAGAATCTACATCAAGGTCCTCTTTCCTCTGTAAACTCATGTCTACCCTGTCCCCTTCCTTCACAAATTAAGACAGTAATTAAGCCTCTGTAAATCCTCTTAATCCAACCCTCTGTCCTTGTCTCCTTGTTGCTCACTCATGCTGCTTAATCAGGTTATTCTGTAGTTTCTCATAAAACTGCCTAGTCTTAACCAAATTAAATAACTAACTATTCTTAGTTAATCACATTTTTTGTGATTTCACCATGTCACTCACACCGACAGTAAATCACACGTTTGGAACAGAGCAACCCCACCATCCTTAAATTCTATCAAAATTCTCTGGCACATTGAACCAGTCACAACAGTTTTCTATGTGCTTCAATGTACCAGCTCGAGCATCTTTTTATTTTATATCCTATGGCCAGATAGTGATTCATTTTTATTAACAAGACAAAAAAACCAAAACCCCAACAGAACTAGAGACTACTTACCACCAGAGTCCCACCTTCCCACCTGACTTTTTCCTTTAACTATCTACTGGAGAAGGAACTATTTCACTTACTTCCTATTTTTGTAAAGCGACGTATTACAAAGTAGACCATCTGCTCCACAGATTTATCACCCTTCTGATTTCCTTCCCATACATTTGTCTGACGTATTTTATGGCTTTCTGTATTGGTTTTGCTAGGGCTGAATTCTCCTTTTCTGAAGGGCCTCTGTTGACTCAACCTTGGTGTACCACTCTGCCTTCCTGCTTCCTTTTGTCTTTCTCCCCCCTGAGACGGGATGTTACCTAAACTTTTATGACCTAAATTTAATTACTTAAGTTTCTTTCCTTCCCAAGTTACGTTACTGATGGCACCCTTGTGTCTGAAGGGGTAGGAGGGCAGGAATTAAATCCTTCCTCCACAAATTCACCGAGCCTGCTTGGGCATGGCATTAGTTATCAGCTCAGGATTACCACTTTGGCAGTACTCTTGCATATTGTGTTTAGGAAAAATAACTAGAAAAACTACTTACATGTAAAAAAGACAAATATCATGGCTTAGTCTCCTTTGACTATCACAAATATTTTCAAAACATTTTTTACTCTGATCTAATCTGCTTTCACTTTAAATAAGAAGGGGAAGATAGAAGAGGAAGAGCTTTCTAAAATGTTAATTGAATTTTGTAAATCACAGCTGGCATGTCTAAGTTTAAATAATTATGACTGATACAGCAGAACTCAGCCAAGCCCAATCAGGTGCCTCTGTACTGACTGCATATAAAAGACAGGCATTCAAAGCTGCAGGAACCTGTTAAAGCACGTTGCACAGCTGAGCTCATCTTTCCAGATCAGTAAGTACTACCAAAATCCAGTAAATATCTTTTAATGTAGAATTGTATAGTTCTTAAACTGTCAAAAAAAAAAAAAAACTCCTCCTTCTTCATACTCAGAGTGATAAGAAACACAGAGTAGCAAAACATAAAGTGTTGTTCAAAACTAAGAGATTTAAAACCCTACAGCCGGCCAGAATCAAGTGTGAGGAAATGTTCCATTTACCATAAGCAAAAAAAAAAACCAAAAAAAACCCACCCTAAGGTACACAACTCTAATTATTCCTTTGCTATTATCTGTATCAGTAATTAGTTAAGGCTGGGAGCATTCATTGTGTAGATAAAGGTTATTTATGTAATTTTAAAAGACCTTGCACTGCATGTAAAAAAAGAGGTAAAGAGCAATGGGCTCATGATTAAGCCCCTTATAAAGTGGTGTAAAATTCAAGCCACAAAAATCAAATGTTGACTTTTATTTCATTTTAATGGTAGACTTGTAAAGTTTTAATACAGCAGTACTTTAATACAGTTCAACAAAGTATTCATTGTAACTTCAGACTCCTGTATATAGTAACATCTGGAAACCTTTCATTATTTAGAGACAAAAACCAATTTTGCACTTTTAAGCCTACTCTGTGAACTACACTCAAGTTGAAATTTTGATTCAAGTAGAGAAAATAATTATTATAAAGTCGATTTATGGTCTCAATTCACTTTGTTAGACGTGCCAGAGTGTTTTACAAAAGCACAAACAGAAATGTTGGCTCTTTATGCAAGTTTTTTGAAAGTATACACGTCTTCCTTAAAAAAAAAAAAAAAAACACAAAAAAAAACACACCTTATTCAAGGATGAATTTCTTTTTAACATTTTAGAGGGTAAAGACCTTCTGTTTCATGCCTACCTGTTCCCTGGTTCTGAGACCATGAATAAACCACCTGGGTAAAAGTGTAATTTTCTGCACCATGCTTCTTTGCAGTATTGTAATCATACTCTAAAGCATTTTATTCAGGTTCATTTTTCTCTTCCAAGTTAAATGTAGCCCTGCTTTTTCAAGCACACATATTATACAAACTAGCAAAGTAGCATATAGAACAGACTATCACTACTATCCACCGATACTTTTTAAATGTAATCCTATACTGCAATATGTATTTGCAGTGTATTTCCAAGAGACCGGTCACTCAAGTCAGATGGGTTTAGCTATTTGTACGCACTGTAATTTCCACTGCTGTCATCCCAAGAAATGCCAGATGAAGATCAGAGCAGTAAGTACTGGACAGACAAAAGGACCTGGGGAGTTTATAGATAAGGTTTACAGCCAGCTGCCATCTGTTTTAGAAGAAACAGAAGCACCAGAGCGAGCAGCGATGTACCACACTAAGCAAGGTCCGGCTGAGAGGATGGATGCCTCAGAAGTAAAATACCTGCTGGGAAACAGCATATGCAGATTTGTGTGTGTAAGTGACTATTTCAACAGACAGGAATTACATTTTCATTGCTGCTTCTTCTTCTTAACACAACCATTACTTTTACTTTACACCAAAAAAACCCACTGTGAGAAGTAGAGCAGAAAATAAATAAAAGTCTCAAACATTGGAGCTGACAGTTAATTTACAGAAGTTATACTTTAATCTCACGTCTCCAAGCTAAGCTTAATAGCTACTTAGCCTACCAGAACGACCATTTATGCTCTTTTTTTTAAATATCAACTGTATTGAAGCAAACCACAAAACTCACCAAAGCAGAGAACAAAAATATTATTCTACAACTAAAGCAAAACAGAAAAGAGGAATGTGCAGTTATTTTTAAGCACCTCTGTGGAAGTCGTACAAGATATTTCATACTACAGTTCCTTTAGTCAACTTATGAGCAAGCACATGCAGTAATGAACAACCGGTATTTGAGGAAGCATGCATTTATTGCTGAATCTCCAAGAGCTGCAATCAAGAGATCCTGGGTCTAGCACACAGAATTAAACAGACATATGATTTCAGATCAGTCCTGTTACAGCAAGTTAAAATAAAAAAGCTCACAGTGAGTCTTCCTATGAAATGGGTTCATTTTGCTTCACTGCCAATATAAAAAGATATTAGAAGCTGTATTTCAGTGTTGACTCAAGCATCAACAAGTGCAACAATCCATTCAACTTGGAAAAGTTACTATAACTTTTTTTTTTTATAAGTTCTCTCCTCCTTAAACAGCAAGCAGAGGGTTAGAAGTACTTCAATGTCAGAGTGATCTCCCCTGTCCTGCACCCAATTCCTTAACTTTTTTGTCCTGTCCTGACTTCCCACAACTCCAAAACTGACAATACAACCAATATGTGATTTCCCTTGCAAAAGACACAACCAAACAAAAAAAACCCCACCAAACGCCACCCACACAACCATTCCCAAAAAACCTCTTCACATTACACATCCATTCTCCAGTTCTCTTCCCTGGGGAACAAAGAAACCGAAGAACGTACACGGACACCCAACAACCTTTCCAGAAAGCACTTATTTAATTAGACCAGGGCTCATGCCAAATCGATCCAATTCAAAATACCATATTCTAGTTAAACTAAAACTAAACTAACATTACCTCTTCCACATAAACTAACCACAAACCTTTTAATTCAGTGAGAAATACTAAGCTTGTTTTGTCCTGAGACATTTAAATTCACCTCTTGCTTGCACCATTTGATAATATTTACAGACTCTTTCCTTTCCTTCATGCAATTTAGTCTGCACCTGAAGTGCAGATCCTCCTGAATTTAGAGAAATACATAAAAAATGGATGACTTATTTTACAACCCGAACGATGAACACAGCTTTGTCTACGTGAACTATTTCTGTGTACATACACGAGGGGGTGTTCAAAGAAGTTACGCTTGTCAATAGTCTTTAGAGAACCAGCTGACGGAGACATTCTTGCACAATACATGATTTTAAGCTTGCTGAAAACTGATGCAACACACAAATGCACATCTTCCTTTATTATTTTTAGCATAGGGATCCACCTCCCTGCTGCCCCAAGCTACACCAAGGGAATATTAAAATAATCTTCCAGTAAGGAAGAATTCTGCATGCTTACTAGACAGGATAATTACCACTGCCCCTACAGTACATGGTAATTGTACTTGGCTGCAGACGGTTAAACAAATAAATTCAGAGACTCCCCATCTGACTTTCAAGCCACACACAGTGAAATTCACATTTTATAAATATTTAACTAGAAGTAGAAATGGTAAGGCTTATCATAGCTGTCACAGCTTCATGCAACTGAATTGATTAACAACAGAAAACCTTAAGACAATACAGGTGTGGGAAGCTTGCAATTACTCACAAAAATCAATCTGGAACAGATTGCAACACAATTTCCCAGCTCCTGGAGCAAGCAACCATGTGAACTCACCAAATCCCGACAGCAAAAAGGAAAAAGCTGTCAGTCCCTGCTAGCAAGTTGCTTTAAGCACCTGCCTACACCTGGGGGAAATAAGAAAATGCAGCAGCCGAGCCAGGGGAGCAGCAGGATGGGGTACAGCAAGAGATGGTGGGGCAGAAAAGGCCAGTGCACCACCGAGGGAGATTTCCACTTCTTCAGTTCTGATGCTACAAAGTATTATCTGCAGTCTGCATTTTATTTATATGTAGACACACACACAGAGCAGATGAAACTTCAGGTAGCACTTCAAATCTGCGAGAGTTAAAAAAAAAAATTCAGGAAAGTAGTAGGAACTTCTGCATTTTTCTTTTGCTTCATGGTAAAAGTGACTGAACTGTGTAATTAGATGAATCTTGGGGACTAATAATACAGAAGTCAGTAAAGAGATTTCTTAAACTGTCTAATTTCAGCTCCAACCTTGTTCTTACTTCCATTTATTCTTTCACTTTAACTCCAGCTATGCTTTCATTTCTTCTGACAAATTTCTAGGCATCCCTTAATCTAATCCACAGAAACAAAGAAAACAATATTTTTCCATTATAGGCTTTCTGCCCCCTGCACAAATGAAGTTTCTTCTTCCTGTTCTGCCATGATGTTCACTGAATTCACTGTTACCCAGAATATGGAGAAGTCTGAGGTACTCAATGACTTTTTTGCCTCAGTCATCACCTGCAATTGCCCAAGCTCCACCACCCAAGCTGCAGAAGGCAAAGGCAGGGACTGGGAGAAAGAAGAACTGTCCACTGTAAGAGAAGATCAGGTGCGAGACCATCTAAAGAACCTGAAGGTGCACAAGTTCATGGGACCTGATGAGATGCATCTGCGGGTCCTGAGGGAACTGGTGGATCAAGTTGCTAAGCCACTATCCAGCATATTCGAGAAGTCGTGGCAGTCTGGTGAAGTTCCCACTGACTGGAAAAGAGGAAACTTTTCTGTATCAGCAACTCATAAAAAGACAAGCTCAAATTCGTATTAATCACCAGCTTTCTTCCTGACAAGTTATTATAGTCTGATGTTTTCAGAGCTCAAGTGCTTTAGTTAGAATCCACTGAAATTATGCAAAGCTTTGAACTAAAGACTTAAATTAAAACAACTGAATTAAAAAGAAATTTTAAAAAATCCTATCTACAAGAACACCAGCTACTAAAAAAAAAACCAAAACAAAACAAAAAAGAAAGCTACATCGCAGCCTTTAAAAAAAAGTCATATGTAATCAGAACCACACATTTAAGGTTCAGTATCCTTTTAGATACCAGGGTGTTTTTGGAGGATCACAACAAAAGCTTCTAGCAATCATCATTCTCAAAACTGATATTAAGTTTTAAACCTATGGAATTGACAAAAAAAAAAGTACAATATTTATACCATATTGTCTATTGCATCAGGGGAAAAATACATCAAAAAGATTAGTGAAACAGCAAAACTTTTACATCTAATAACACACACTACACAGTATCATGTGCATAAGCTACAGGAATATTCTCCCATCTAAACTGGGTTTTGATTAAAGACCACTATTTAGCACGAATGTGACGCCATCAGTAAAAAAAAAAATAAGCTCTCATCAAGTTAACAGTGCCCTCTTAACTATATTTCTGTCTTAACCTTAAAATGTATAAAACCCCACAGGCAACCTGACAAAGTTCCTTCCTCTGAAACCTCTTACAAAACTGCGTGCTAAAAAATTTAGAGTTTTGGATCCCATCGCCACCATCGATTAATTTAGTTGAACTGCTCTGTCTGTACTCAACCCCACTAGCTCCATCTAACAAATTTACGGATTAGGGTCAGACTTTTATCACAGGTTTTTTGCGTTTATTTCTAACAGCACAAAACACAAATTAACCAAAAACTCAACATGAGCCTTCCTCAAACTGATGCAGCTGCAAAGTAAAACTAATTAGATTCATAGTAATTATTAGAATAGCAATTATATTCTCCAAAATTAACTTGATTTTTAAATTTCAAACAGATTTACAGACCAAGATGTTTTAAACACCTTTATAACTCCAAATCAAGGGTTATAACCAAGGGCACATACACTGATGATCAAGAGAACTGCTTAAAACTTAGTGGTCTTCTCTAAACTGCAGTTACTGACTTGCATCAGAAACCTGACGATTGCACGTGACCTTGACTAAGTCACTACAAAGACTAAGATCTCCAGTGATTATATACAGTGAAAACAGAATAAATTATTACTGCCTGTGGCACCGTAAGGGAAATTCCCAACTGTACACATTCTTTTCTGTCTCAAAATCCTGACGTTTCCCCCAACACCAAAGCCCTCCCTTGCTGCAACAGAAGTTGAAGGTGATCTTGCAGCTCCTTCCAGCAGATACACCTCGGTGCCCAGTTCCACGTTCAACCACAGCAAAATCAGCTTCAGGCAACAGAGGGGAGGAAAAAGAAAACCCAACCAAATAAACAAAAAACACACTGACCTTCTACTGGAAACAATTAAAATAAATAATTATTTTTAAAAATGTCACACATCATCCATTAGGTAAACTAGGCTGCAAATTGATAGCTCTCATTTTTTCCCCCTGTGTTTGATAGCACATTATTTTTAGGAGAGTGAGTACTCCTCAAGGTATAGAGAGCAGACTTCTACTCAAAACTGAAAGCATTCTCTTTATTGTAAGTACTCCTTCTGGCACCTATCTACACCTTCAGCACCTCAAGCAATACATCAGGATTTTATTCTGTGCTTCCAGCAAACTCTAGTGTTTAGGAATAAAAGGCCAATGCATCTCCAGCTTCCTTTATATTTGGCAAGGCAGCATCTCTAGTACCATGCACAACTGTATAAATTCATACCTGGAATGGAGTTTTTTTCCAAATTCATTCCAAGAATTCTTAGAATTTTGGTTTTGTTTTGCTTAAAAACAAAACTAACAACTGTTTAGTGATAAAGCATTACAGTTTTATTATAACCTTCAAACAAACTCTAACAACACGTAGGAGGAAAAGATTCATATGCAAATTTTCAATAACAATTTTTTTTCCTCACTTCCGGAACACTAGTTGTGATCTCTGCCACCAAATTTTCTTTTGCAGATGATGCTCTGATGATTAAATTTGATAATACAAGTCAGTTGGGGCATAATGAAAATGAATGTTCATTCATCAAGACATCTAAGAGAAGAGATTTTCTGTAGATCCATCTAACTCATCTACCAAATGCTTGTCGGCTTGCAAAGTCAACAGACTTGTGTATCTTTTGACAATAAAAGCTGCCTGGCTTAGTTAAAAGGCATTCAAATACACCTTTGTTGTTGTGCAAACTTTTCCAAGTCCAAATCAAACAAAAAAAGGAAAAAATGTGTAAGTAATAACAGATCTAGTGAGGTTAGAAGAATGAATGTACTAAGGCATGATGGCAAGATGTACCTGAATTATGCACAGCTACGTGTATATTATGTGAAACACGAGATCCTCGTTTGGACACACATGCCTGCCAATGCAGCAGGTGGTGGTGGGCACTGGTGAGTCTGCGGAGGAGAGGAGGGGGATGGAAAGGGAGGCGTCAGGGAGGGAGAGCAGGAATAGAGGTATAAAATCCCTGCAACCATCATAACACAGGACTTTCATATGAATCTTCCCTTAAAACAGGATTGTTGGAATGAAGTCTTCCAGCACTGATCTTCTGTGTAATGTTGGAAACTGCCTCTGCCCAGAGAGCATCTTCCCCGATTTGCAACTCTATTCCTCACATTCATAGTGTGGGAAAATATTCCACAAAGCTCACGGACATCAGCTGTTCCTAAGCTGGAAACACATTCTCCCATTGCTGTTTTCTCCCTAGCAAGCTGACTGCTCCATGGTGTTCAGCTGTGACTTCCTACCACCCACTAAGGCTGCCTCACACCGTGGGAAAACAATCCCCCCGCGCCATGCCTCAGTCAAAGCCTGCTCATTGCCACGTTTCACTGCTCAGATGGGCCCAAGCGTGTCAAAACAGCCAAGATCACAGACCCTGAGGTTATCCAAACCCAGGTTCATTTTCAGAAATATTCAGAAGAATAATTCACAATACAAATTCTGACTGATTTGCAACCACTTCCAGAAATGTCTCCGAAATCTTAAAGAAAAAAAAATTAAAAAGTCGTACATAAAGATGACTTTAAAACTTCAGTGATGTTAAGGCAAAAAATTATTTTAAAATAGTTCCAATATACTGAACCCTCTTGACACTTTGTGGTTTTACTGTCATGTATTTCCCTTAAAACCACTCTTCTTCAATTACTTTTCCTGTAAAGGTCCTCCACAGGCCACCAATGCAATAAAGCTCATACAATGTAAATTCACACCAAAAAAATTAAAACAATTGCAATTCTCCCTTTAATTTTTTTTTCCAATTCAAATCGCTTTCAACATGAATATAGACTGGTTAAAAAAAAAAAAAAAAAAAAAAACAAACCACAAACATTCATCTGCTGGACTCTGTCCTTTTCACAAACTACTCCCAATTCCTTCTTAAAAGCAATGATACATTTTTATAAGACTACAATACAAACAACTTCTCTTCCACCATTCAATCAGCTTTCCAATGTTTACTAAACTTGCATTTCTCAAACGTAAGGATTGGGTGAGATAAGAAGATACATGATCAGCTTAGGAGTTGGGTGAAAAACTAGCTGGGTCATCAGGCTTCAAATACAGTGGTTGTAGTCTAATGGTTCTGGTCTAATGGTCCAACTGGTGCTGGATTTCAAGTGGTGTCCCTTATGGTTCACTACTGCTTCATCTGGTCAGTGGGATGGACACCACCTCATCCTGTTTGTGGATGACACCAAACTAGGGGAAGGCTGAAATGGTGGGGCATCGAGCTGCCATTCCCCAGCACCAGGACAAACTGGAAGACCGGCTTGACAGAAGTCTCACAATATTCAGCACAGACAAATGCAGAGTCTTACAACAGAGTCAGGATAACCCCACGCAGCAGTGCCAGCTGGGGTGACCAGCAGAAAGGAGCTGGGGATCCAGATGGACAAACTGAACATGGGTCAGCAAGGCACCCTCGCAGCAACCAAGGCTGGCAACATGCAGGGCTGATAAAGTGCAGACAAAAGGTTGGCAGAAATGATTATTGCCTTCTGGGTGGCAGCTAGACACGTGTCCAGTTTGGAGTACCCTGATGTAGTGGAGATTGACCAGCTGGAGAGAGCCCAGTGGAGGGCCATTAAGATTTGTAAGGAGGCCACAGCACACGACGTATGAGCAGGGACTGTGAGAGCTGGGACCCATCTCTACTCTTCACTACCTTGGGGGAAAGGGACTATAGAGAAGGGTGCGCGAAACCCTTTTCGGAGGTGCACAGGGAAGGGGTGTGCAGGAGGCAACCGTCATAAGTCGCAACAAGGGAAACTAACTCAGCAACCTGTTTTAGCTCTTTATCACTCTCAATGAGGAATTGTTTTCCCCCCTTTGTACCCATTATAGCCTTTCCATCCTTGGAAATATTCAAAAGTCAACTGGAGCAAGACCCCAAGTAACACAATCTGTCTTTGAAGCCAGCGCTGACAGAGCTGGGGGGTGCTGGACCAGATGACCTCCAGAGGTTCCAACCTACATTTTTCAGTGATTCTATTCTAGGAGGGCATGCATGGTATTGGATTACAAATGTAATATACCAGCAAGCCAAAATGCACTGCCAGCCAAAATGCAGGAACAGAAGATCTACTCTACAGTCTTTTGACATACCTTTGTCAGCAAATGCTCCAAAATGCTGGGTCAAAATTCACAGGAAAGAGCAGGGGGAAGACAAAACACATCCAGAAATGCCAACATAGAGTTTTTCTCACGTATCTGTACAGAAGGACCTTCATCTTATATATAGCAGATCATACTTTAAGGTTCACCTTAAGCAACAGGCACAGGTAGCACAGATGCTGGTGCAGAGACTTGATTTGAAGGGGAACAAACGTCTGGTATGAAAGGTAAGTGTTCTGAAATTGAAATTTTCTTTTTTAAGATGCCCTCCGCTGTTTTACTCCCACTAGATGCTACCCTGAAATCACAACTCAATGAATGATTTATCAATATGATTGAACAAATCCTGATGTCATGTATCACCCATTTTGTCTCAGACTTCACTGCAGAACATCTTGAGAAAAACTTGGGGAAAAAACTTGTTTGTTTAAATAGAAGCATCTGATAGCTGGCCAAAGTCACAATAAAAAAATTGTAACAAACAGACCAGGAAAAATAGATTCTCTGTAATGCAGCTGATACAACAAGCTTTCCTCCAACATAAATGTCCTCCTGGTGTCTCACAGAGACAGTAGAGCTCTGTTTGGGAATTGAGAGCACTGGACAGGCTGGGCCAGAAATTCAGCTGATGTTAATCAACAGAACCCCATCAAGGAGAGTGGATCTGGCCTGCTATGCTTTTGTAGCACGTGTTTAGAAAAGTTCAGTAAAGTCTGTTGTGATAACTTCACGTTGCTGGACAGTCCTCATGACAAAGTCTGCTAAGGAGAATACAGTAAGAGACTGGTCCTTCTAATGTCTGATAGTTTAAGCTGGGAGTGGATTGAAGTACACCACCTTTGTGAAGAATGTGAAACCAGTCTACTGTACACACAAGTTATTATTGCTTTTTGTTAATAAATATAATTAAGATACTACGTGTCTAAAGTCCATGTTAGCTTTAGGAGACTAACTGAAATTTACTATGAAGACTGGAATCTGGACATAATTTAGGTTTCCTAGCAAAGTGAAACAAGTAAGAGGAACCTACATTGGCAAAAAATTTAGGTGCCAGTAGAAACTGCAAACAAGATGAGAGTCAGTAATAAGTTGGCTCTCACACACACTGATCTTCCTGCTTCCTGTAATTACAAGGACACACCTAATCCACACTATCAAAAATGCTATTTTCATTTTAAAACTACTATTTTGAAGAATTCTGTTTTCATTTGGGGACTGTGAATTTCAGGGGGTTAAAAGGATGCTATTAACTGCAGAGCCCAAATCTTATCCTTTCTCTGAATAGGAAATTCCGATAGCCGGGGGCGGGAGAAGAAGGAAGGGAGATAAAAGAAAACAGCCTCGTCCAGCACTAAAACTCCAACAAAAATATTCACTCACTCCATGTTTTTTAAAGTTGTGAGCATTTGCAAACAAGAAGCCCACAAGAAAATCAAGGAGACTGAGGTGATCACACTTGGGTAAAACTAACTTTAGAAGTTCAAATACTGTAGAATTTATGCACTAAAAGGTTTATAATAGAAAAATGGAGGTTGAGACCTTTTGCAGAGAGGGTACTCAACCATTAGTAAGAAATAATGTCAATTCTGGCATTTGGAAAACATAGCCTCTATTGTAAGAGTTTCTGCGTGTGCTGTACAAAAAGTTACTGAGCTGCAGTAACTCGGGGAGGGGGGGGAACACAAAAAAAATAAAAAGAGGGGAAAAATTCTTTCAGTATTGGGATGATTCCTCATATTGCTGGACAAAATGTTAAGTCTTCTGCGACATCTGACGAAAAGATTCCATTTGAATGTGTTGAAGACGTACTGCTGGAATGCTGCCAAAAACACAGGAAAGTTGTTAAATGCTAAATCTGCACCATTCTTGTCGAGTTGCAAACTAACACTTGGAGCGTGCATTACATTGATGCAAAGCAAAATCACCTACACTGATAACATAAGCAATGTCCAAAACCACATTAATTCCAACAGTTTTTGCTAGCTCCCGGTTGCAGAGAAATAAACACAAAAATAACCCAATTAACATATGTCTGCAAATCAGCGAACAAGAAAAGAATTTTTTTTTGATGTAAGGGGAGGGGGGAAAAGCCCTCAGAACACTAAAACCCTTTGAGACAGCAAGTGTGGCAGAGTTTGATCAGTGACTGAAGATGCCAACGCTTTTCAGTCTCTAAATTCCTGCCTGCTGGCCCGTCAAGTGTCATTTATGAAAATACAGCCTGAGTGAAGAAGACACACTTCATGACTCAAAATAGTGTGGCATCACCAATTCGGGATTTAAATAGATACATCCGGTTAATCCATTTAGAAAATAGAGAAAAACTAAATAACCACTTAGACATTTGACAAAAGTATGCAGCCCCATCTAATACTGCTATCACGCTTCATTAAACTAGGAAGGTAATACAGACTAGAGGTTTACATGTGTCTACTAAAAATATCAAGAAAACTAAATTGTACAATTGCACTCATGTCCCCCAGTGGTCTCCTTATGTCACTCAAGATTTTCTTATTTGGACAATTAAAGTAATCAGATTAGACCACCAAAAAAAGCTGGAGAAACCACTGTCCAATCCAGCTAGGGAAACAAAAACCTGAAACGTTTCTATACATGTAAGGATTTTAACCTGAGAACACCTGCCTGGGGTAGTTTTTAAACTCCTCTTGTTAGCAGTTTTACTCGGGTGCATCAACTTTTTACAGAATCAAGAACATGCCCACCATTTTCCTCTTCAGAGGTCTCAAACTAAAAATTTCAAACACACCCATCCATAAAGAGCAAAGTAATCAGAAGGTGCCTTTCAGACCAAATACTATCCATTTATAAATATATCTGTGCCAAAAGCCATAGCATGTTTTTTGAGTAACCCAGGGGAACTTATCTATGAAGAAAGTAACTGTAGCACCAAGTTCTGTCATTCAACGCTCTAGATTTTTATGCAACACATCACCTTATCTTTCAACACTTCCTGGTTACTGCAATCGCCTGTGGCAACCCAGACTATAAAGAAGTGAGACTACACGCTCTTTGCATAGCATAAAATTACTACCTATTAAAAAATCCGTACTTACGTAACAAATTTTGCTTTGCAGGAGAGGACAGCCTGGATCTCGTATTTCTTCAATCAATATTTACTTCTTAAAGTAAATAAGTCACCTCTGCCATCTCCTTTAGGAATGCATTGACAATGCTTTGTAATGTCTCCTAATGCATCTTCTCCTCCACACATAGAATCATAGAATCATAGAATTATTAAGGTTGGAAAAGACCTCAAGGATCCATCTTCAGTTTTATGTAGATTAATGTAATATATTAATTAAATGTTTAAACATTTAGAGATATAACACTGCCTTTTGTCTTCCGCTAGCCCACATTTCAACTGCAGGAACACTGTTTGCTTGTGTGGGTACGCTGGGGAAGGCAACCACACCTCCCATTACAGCACCCCTCTTCCTTTTTCCTACACATTTCTGCTCCAAAACACAGTTCATAAGTTACTCAAGGATCTTAGGTGCCACAATCACCCCACCAGCCCCTCATCCCTTGCAAGGACACATGCTGGCAGATTTCATCAGCTGGCAGCAGTTTTGCTCAACGGCTTCTGATTCTCTAGCAAAATCGTGTCACCTTGTAGAATGAGTCAAACCAAAGCTTCTGAACAGCTGAATCCCACAGGCACTGTAGGAAATAAGAGAAAAGAGATCCCAGAGAAGAAGGAGCTGCTGGTGGGTGTGGTGACAGTGTCTTCCTGAAACCCTGATGCAGAGGAATGATCACAGAGCTAAAAAAATGCCAGATGGTGCCTCGCTGCTGCTACATCAGCTGTTTAAAAATAAAAAAAATAAAAATAAAAAAAACCAAAAAAACACGTATGCAAAGAACACTGCACTGTACATGTTAACCAACCTTACATGTCACAGCAAGTTCCCAGGTTAACTGCTCACCAAATAAGTCGTCTTTAATTTTAAAACTAATTGAACAGTAGCATTTCTGAAGGGTTTCTAACAATAGCAACCATGCAAACAAGACTAATATTGCAAAGACTAATTCATTCCTTGGTTTCTCAAAACAACTGCACGGAAATACCCTCCCCCTTACACACACAGGTTTGCGAACATGCTTCAACTTCCACACCAAGTGAGATACAAGCCAGTCCACAGCAATCTCTAGCTGCACAGGGCTGTTTTCATCTAAGATGTTGAAGGGCCAGGGCAAAGGTTTCATAGAAAAGTGGCAAAACCCTTTAAAATATAGAATTTGAACCAAAAAAAAAAAAAAGTCTAAGCCACAAACAAAGACAATCAGAGAAGTACTGGAGCCCAAAAGGCATGCAAAGAAGCATATCACGTTATCCCTCCTCTGATCATTTTAAAAGTCTGCTGTGCAAAAAGGGTACAGTCGCAAGCATGAGAAAATGCTTACTGTTAGCAATCCCAGTCCTCCATACTGCTAAATTTTGCTCTCCTTCTAACCCTGGCCTCTTTCCTAGCAGTATTTCAGAAATAGCACTGTACAGTAGGTTCTGTACTCCAGAAACTATTTTACTTAAGTTGCAGTGTTCCACAAAGACGATACAAAATACACTGGTTCTTCAGAAATCAAGGTGATTTCTCTCTTAAATCGCACACACTCATAACATTGGTTGAAATTGATGTGTTTTTCTAAAAATGCTCACATTTTATTCACATTTACATTTATTGTAAAAAGGACACATCATGGACCTCTGTTTTCTTACATAACATAAACAAAGCACACATTCTGGAGACACAAATGGCTAATATACCACCAAAGCATAAGATGAACCTCTTCGTTTAATGGCCAGCTGAAAGTCACTAGGGCAAGCTTATAAAGTCTTAAAAGCCACAAGGCTCTGAAAGTCCTACTTTATACTTCATATGACTCCTGAATAATCAATAAACAATATTTTTAGCCCCGAGAAGTAGTAAAAGAAGGATAAAGTTCTCAGCCATGAAAATTAGCTTTCCAGGTATTCTGACTTTGTAATTGTCATGGCCAAGACTAAATCCTATACCTTCCTCCGCTATGAAGTAAATACAGTAAGTACATAGCCTTTCTTAAACTCCAGAAATTTGACTGTGGTTGCGAAAATAAAACAAGGAAGGATGAAGACGAAAAAGCAACTGAGAACAGGCACTTTTGATGCCAAGCCCATCATCTGTGTTATTAATAGATCACGCATGGACCCCATGTGATGCTCTGAGTGAAATTCAAAATAAAGAATCCATTGACATGGGCACAGTTATTATTTCTGACAATACTGACTTACTAAATACCGATAAAACTGTGGGAGGAAGCAGTAAACAAAAACCCCCCATGTGAAACACAAATAGATACACATAGGAAGGACTGTAACGGTCATCCTGAATTACCTTGGGATAGCCTAGTGCCTTATCATAAAGAATAAGCAAACAAGGACTAATAAGGACCTGAAACATGATTCAGGCATTCCCCATGGGGATCAAGAATGACCAGGTTGCCCTGGGCAGGCGGGTAAGAGCACTGGAGGATTACTACAAACCACTCCTGAAGCAAGGGAGTCCCAAGCAACCCAAGATACAGGAACAATTAGGACTTCATTAACCATATCCTTAAATTGCATTTTTCTCACCTTACCAGGAAAATGCAGCTGCAATTACTAAGATGGGACATTTAACCACTGCCTTTGACAACAGGAACCAAGCTTACAAAAGGAACCTTAGAAACAGTTGTAACAAAAGGGTGTTTAAAATTACACGATAAACACAAAGTACTCCATTCTTTCTTCTTTTTTTAGGAGGGAATCATTAAAGAGAGAGAATAAGCTGGCAAGCTCTTGGAGAAGGTTTCTTTCAAAAGCAGTTGCAGTGTGCACTAGTATTGGCAGTCAGAGACGTTGCAAAACTATTTCCATTATAACATTGTTTTCAGAGGTTTGTAACTTTCTCAAATATTTACCTTTTTGTCTGAAAGGTTTCACATTCACTCTGGGAATGCTCTTGATAAACATCTGAATATGTGTCTTAAAAATACATATTAAAAGAATAATCATACTGTAAAATGTGATCACCTAGGGACTACATAATGATAATACATGTAAAAGTCTATGCAACCAGTCTAAACCTGACACATCCCTGATAACTCAGCTATGCAATGAAAATGTTGGAGGGTGGGAGGAGAGAGTGACTAGGTGAAAAGTTTAGATTTATACACCTAGCAAAACAAATACATCCCTTTATTTTCTTCTGCTTGCAATATACCTATGGATTTATTTTCTACCAAAAAAAAAAAAAAAAAAAATTCTGAAGAAACTGAATCCAAAACAACAAATTATAAACCAGCAGCCTTCCATCTGGAATTATTCAAAGGCACAGATGGTCGTATTTTTAACATAGAAAAATTCTGTAATCTGATACTTATTTGCCTTTCTTATGATTAGCTGCTCCACAACATACTAGCTTCAGAATACGGGGCTTGCAGTCTTGTCTTGTAAAGGAAATATTAAGTTAAAGTTATTAATTCATTAATTTGAGGCTATTTCCATAAAACATATGCATGTTATGAGACTGAATTATGTAGGCTTCTTTTTTCTTTTAGCACACAATAACAGTAAAATCAAATTCAAATACATTTTCTCATCTGGAATGTACACATAACTGCCTTAACAAGGACAGCTAGACAAATAATGATAATCAAGTGGGATGACTATATCATTAGCTGCATTCAAGGTTGGGGGTTGTTTGGCTGAAAAAACAGCAACGCATTTGTTCATATACTATTTTTGGAATTACACAATACCATAGCCTAATGCTACACATCCACCTTTTTCGGAAGGCTTTGGAAAGGAAAATCCATTCCCAAGATGGAAGCACCTGGTCTCTCTTTTCACACACCTTTTTTAAGGACACCATGATGAGGAGAGGGAAGGGAATTAGTTATCTCAACACTTTCCAAACGAAGATTTCAGACCACCATCTGCCCACTCACTTCTAAGACCCACATCTTCTGTCCTCCAGAGATAAGATGACAAATTAACCCTCCTGGTAACCTGCTCTACAGAGACTATCAGCAATCCAAGTAGCCTGTTTCCTGCAGAAACGTACCCATCACCATGCTGACGGGCATATGGCTAATCCTTAGCACTTTGTAGAAGAGGTCACTTGGGCCTTAGGTACTTTACCTTTCGTTTTTCTCATCCCTCTGCCCTCAAACGCAGCCATTACTCAGACTTAATCTGAAGAGAGTTTATAAGAGCTGACTAGTAAACTAAAAAAGACCTTTTGTTTCTCAAGGTAGGAGAAGCCACACTGAAGAGCCCTCTCCTTTAATAGCACTGGGCTGCCCATTGTCCTCTGCCCACCAGCCATCTGCTGCCCTCCAGCACAGCCTCACACAAATTTGGTGCAACACCTCCAGACCAGGTCCAGCTTCTCCTGGGTCCAGCACGGCACCGTATCAGGCAGATGAGCTTACACACGGAGCAAACCATGGTCCCAAAGGCAGCAGCACATTATCCATGGTCCAAGGAGGGAACATAGTGAGAACGCAGCCAGAACTTCAGTCCATCTGGTTCATCCTTGCCAACACTTTCAGTAATGTTTTCACACAAACAGGAACAATGACCTGCCGAAGGACTATAAATATTGCCTCAAAACCAAAACTAAGCTTTTTCTGGAAGGTAGAAAGTAGCTCAACTGCTCAATATGCAGCTCCTCTCTAAGGCTTACTCAAAAGGGAGCAAAAAAAGAAATGCAAAATGAATGTAGAATACATATGGCAATAACAAGATCATAATATGTAGCAGAAAAGCTGCACAACCTCTTGATAATCATAACTATTCTACATGACTACTGCAAGTCACTTCCTAGATCAACAAAAGCAGCAGCACTAGAAAATATTTAAGTTCAACTGTGTGTTCAATTACAAAACCAAACCTAAGTTTCCTACTAATTATGTTGACGTACATGGGTTCAAAAAATATTCTCAGCGATAAAGCAGACACAATTACACTATGCATGTGAAACAGAACATGCACAGCAAGAAATCATTAACTTTAACACCACAAAACATAAAAATCAGCTGTAAAAGCAGCAGAGAATCTTCAGTGATCTGATGCTGTGCTTCCTTCTAGATTTCCTGTTGCATGAGTGTAATTGCCGCAATAAAAGTCCTTGGAAAAATGAGTCACGTCAAACAAAATAATCAAACCGTAATGATTAACAAAGAAGTGGAACATACCTTACAGTATTAAAAAAAATGCTTCTCCAACATAAACCTTTTAAAATAAGATTATACGTTATATGCTAAAAAAGCAAAGCTCTATTTTGCAAAAACAAGTTCTGCCATATTTCCATAGTTGGTCATCTTAAAATGCATTAACCACTCTGCAAACAGAAGAAAAAAGAACTCAAAAATCCAAATATCAAAACAACCCCACAAACATAAGACCCTTCAGGAACTCTAGCAGTCTATTTTACAAACTTCAACAAAACATTTTCTTCATTCCCTAAACTATGAATAAACTGTCCCTAAAAACAAGTAGAAACTTACCTACTTTCAGTATTATATCAGTAAGGAAAATGGTCTTCCTGATGCTTTTAGTACACAAACACACATGCAAAAACTAAAAGAAGGGAAGAGGGGAAAGAAGAAAGCCATATGGCAGCCATCATCTTGTTAAAAAAGGATGGTTCTAGTTAGAAGAGAACTGAAGAGAGGATCCTTGTTGGACTGAACAGCCCGTGTGGTGGTGCAGCAGCAGCTCCTGCTCTAAGCTCCCTGGAAGTGGCTCAGCAACACATCAAGTTCTCAGAGCACCAAATACGATTCAGTTTTCCATTTTGAGAATATTGATGGTTAACATGGCACAAAAGTTAAATTGATAAAACCTATTCTAACAGCTCCTTCCAGGAGACAGAAAAATTGCTTCTATGATGCTGAAACCATTCCAAGTCAGCATCACAGGAGGGCACAGGTTAGAAAAAGAGTGACATGACATAAAATAGCTGATGCAAACCAAGACTGCAGCAGGAGAACATGGGGAACATGTTGTGCACCACCGGATTTTGCAAACAGAAATATTTGCAGAGCAGTGCTGTGCTAGCTCTGCTGCCTGCATGGATCAATGGTCCCAAGACTGAAGGGATGACTTTATTCCATCACCACCACGATGTCACGGACATGCTGTTGAGGAGCCCAAGCCAGGGCAGTGACAGGAGTGCAGACACCAGCTGGGGCTAAGGAATCCACAGGCCTCCCCATTTCACAATTTATTTTTAATGTATAAAAAGAAACAAAGTGCATGTCACCTCCAGTTCCCTTCATTGTCCCTAGTGCAGCAGCACTGTGGGGGAAGACTGTGGTAACATCTTTCTCTGCTGTCAAGTAAGTATGCTGGCAGGATGATCATCACCTTTCCTTGCCTCCTCTTGGAGGATTACAGTATAGCCTTGCAGCTAACAGCAAGAATAGTCAGGACCCACCTCAAGAATTTTTCAGCAAAAACTTGAAGTTAAATGGCAGTCAGTAAAAAACAGAAAATAATATTCCCCGAGGAACAAAAGTTTAAAAACAAACACACACACACAAACACAACAAAACATCCATACAGATACTATGGGGGGGAGGAGAAAGTTCTACAAAATTACATAGCATTGGAAAATCTAGGTATTCACAGCGAGGAGCACAGGTTACGGCAACCCAGCACCACAGGAAGCCACCGGAGCTGCTGTGCCGAGCACCCTGCAGCAGCTGCAGCCTGTCAGCACCCCCACGACACCTCCCAGCACCAGCCCAGGGCGGCTTCCGCAGCCTTTCATCAGAGGCCCTTCTTCCAGGGGTGGACATGTGCCTTTCCCTTCCCTACAATACTGATTGTTCACAGCAAGTCAAAACTGCATTTAATATCAGTGACTAACTTTACCCCTCTTTCCATCAAGCACATGCAAGTCCCTGCTGTCACACAGCCCATCTCCAGTTTCCCTAGATACTGCTTGGGACTACACGTGGTCAATGAATAGCTGCAGGGATGGTTTTCATCTTGAGCAACATCTCAAGGGTTTTCCCCCGATGGGTTACCCCAAACCCCAGCAGGGACTCAACTCTGCTTCCCAGCATGAAGGTGCCCAGAGGGGACACATGGCTCAAGGCCACTCCTCATGGAGCTTAGAGGAAAAAGTTGGATACAACCCATACCACACATGGTACAGAAGAGTGACATTAACACACACACATTAAAGCCAATGAAACCGAATGAAACCATCGATGAAAGTCCCTATGAAATGGTTATTTCTGCACCCCTACATAATTTTCCCTTGTGGAATAGACCAAAAGCAGAAGCCAGTACCCGAGGCTGTTCAGCCAGTACTGCAACTCAGGGGTAAAGTATCCCAGGGTCATTAAGCTGATGAAGAGATAAGAGTGAACAGGCACTCCTCGATGACATGAACACCCATTTTTCTTCTAAAAACACACACACAATAATAATATGATAGTACAGAAGAGTTGTTTGCCAAAAGGTAGCTTCTTGTTCATCTTGGGCAAGTCACTTCTTTCTAGCAAAGATGTCTATCTTCTTTGACCTGCCAATTAGCATAGCTTTGAACGTATTTGAGTTTTAATTTGTACATCGTATGCAAAAAGACTTGTAAATAGCAATATGGCAAAGAGGAAAAAAGCGACTTCAAAGTCAAAGTTTTGCAAAACCCAAATACATACTACAACGCATAAGATAATCAAAAAGCTATAATCTGGAAAATAAACTAGAAAGACACATTAATCATACGACCAAAAAGTACTTGAAAACAGGGTTACATAATAATGTAATATAATAGAAATGCTGCAACTGAAGACTGTATATGTATATTCTAATGAGATTATAGGAGCACTGTATAATGATCTGATGCAGTTTTTGTAGAACTCAGAAAGACTCATTGCAGATGCTGCTGAAAATGTAAGATGCTACCAGGTCAAGAACAAACTGTAACAGTATTCTTTAAAATGTTCAGTTATAAACTCAAAAAGGCCTGACTTCAGTCCCTTTAACTAAAACTGTGGGGGCGGGGGGGGGAGGAGGGGGATGTGTATATATACATGCACACATTCTGCAAACTTGAAACAAAAGTAAGGACAACTCAAATTTTATTTAAGTTAACTTCAACTAAAGGCTGAAAGGCAGATGTGACTCAAACACAAAACCACACATACTGATAAACAGAGGTGCTATATGCTGCAAATGCTTGATGTATGCTTTATTGCCAATTATCTTTTACTTTCTTGCAATTCTGTCATTTTATCTATAGCTTTGAAAAAAATGTCCCCTTTGTGGTCTATAAAAAGCAAACAGCGAATGTTGCCATTAATTCACAAAAACAGCGGCCAAGTTAGAGGCCTTTTACTGGTAAAGCTGCTACAGCTATAGGAACAGGAAATTGAAATTTCTACTGCAAATAATAATTACGTAAATGCAGATAATCAGGAGCACGTTAGCAAGAACCCCTACACACACACCTATATTATTTAGCTAGGCAATAACTGAGCTGATATCCGGAGAGCTCACAAACAGTAGTTCCCGTTTTCATATTTCTGAAGGTTTCAAATCATCCTATTTCAACATGCTGGGGGGAGGGCGGAGAAGAGGGGGAGGACAATCCAATAAGTCAGGTCCCACCTGGGGTTTAAATCTCACTGGCAAAGACATCACCTCCCATCTTTACCTTTCCCCAGCCCTTACCCCAAACCTGTAAGGCTTTAAGGGAAGTGAGCTGTGTCCCGCTGCCAGCAAGGATGCCCACAGGGACTCCCCGCATGGGGACAAGAGAAGTCAGGAAACCTGGAGCAGGACAAGGACAGGAACGGGGCCTCACCCAGGGGAGGGATACAAAAAGTAAAATCTCTGCTCTGTCAACAGTAACAAGATCGATTTTGGGGTTTTTTGGGGTTTTTTTTTTGTTTTTTTGGGTTTTTTTGTTTTTTAGTTGACTTCAGCACAGCCAGAATTTCAAATGCATGGTTTAAAACCCATAAATATCTCTGTTAAAGGACAGACTTCAACTCCTTGCTGGCCCACACTTTCAGTACCACTTAGAAGAGAAAGACCTGACAAATAAATAGGAGGAAATTGAGCAAATACAGGGGCATCAAAGGTCCAAGACACCTGTAAAAGCAATGGGAAAAAATGCTGAGTGATGGCTGTTGAGGGGGGGAAACTGCATGTTGGCACTTCACTTGGAGACACTCTCCTGTTCAATGCACTGAGCAACGTCCTCCCTCTCACACGGCAACTTGCTGCTGCCCAGATGAGCACCCCAGGTTCATAGCACACAGGTATGGCAGCACTCATCCAGCAGCTCAGAGCCTCGCCTCCCTCCCACAGCTCCAGCCACATTCAGGGATGGGTCTCTTATGGAGCTGCAAGGCTTTGTGCAGGTACAGAGAAAAGGATGATGCTGGGTGCTTGCACAGCTGGAAGGCTTTACACACGTGTTTTGAAATACCTCAACATAACAGTAAGCACCTTACACTCTTCACAGTTGGGACAGATGACCACTTCCACATTTGACTATTAAAATTCCAATTAAAGAGCAGAGCACAAAACACACACACACTTTTCTGTAGCAGGACCACAAGCCTGGCACACACATACAAAATTAATGACTAAAAATCCATTCAAAATTCAGATGACACGATATAAAAAAATCTCTCTCATCCCAGTTCAGAAAATAGGATGCCAGACTCAGCCCTGTCCAATACCATACAACGCACTGACAAATTAACCCAATGAAAAAGCAATGTAAAGTTCCTCTAAGCAAACCATGTTTTCTCCATTTGCTAATGCACACCAGGATATTTAGCCCAAAATAAACTATTCTGCAGTATGCAGAGATCAGATTGATAACACCCGCCAGCCTGATGCCTACAGCTTGCATACCTTCACACCAAAGTTACCTTAGCAATACATTTACACAGAACAGACCGTGCACCTACCTTTCATTTCTCCTGCCAGCATCCTCAGCACTTCTGAAAGGTTCACAAGCACCTTTTGTGGGTTCTACTGCAGAAGAAGGATGGCAGCATCCTCTACAAGTTCAAACCAGCCTATCTCAGGGCTAGAATTCAGGTTCCCACCAGGGGACAAGGCAACGCAGCCACCCGGAGCACAGCTCCAAGGTCTCACCTGAGGAAAGGGGCAGCAGTTTCACTGCAAAAGGGCCCACAAAGTCAGGTAAGCAGAAACTAGCATATTGGTATCATATAAAGCATTGCTGCCCTGACACTGAAAAATAAACAAAAAAGTGAAGTAGAATTAGGATTTAGGTTGGAAATACTTTTTAAACAGAACTTTTGGTAGGATGTTTGCTGATGCACCGAAGCACGGGACCCCATTTCTCTATTCAAACAGCAGAGTGAACAGTAGAGCCACATGCCAAGTTATCTTCAAAAAAATTGTCCAAAACACACCCCCAAATAATTGCAAGACCCACAGTGACAAAGCTGTTTGGCCTACATGCCCAGAAGGGCATGCAGCAGCATAACAAGAGCTACCCCCTCTTACAGTTAGGATTCTTGCAAATATTAAATCTACAGGTATTACGTTGTCACACTCAAAAGACCAGGACAGAAGGGTTCTTTTCCCTCCTGTGCCATACACTCCATGTACCTAACAGTTCTAAAGAAGTAACTGATGCCAATTATCTGGAGTATTTAACTCCCTTAACTGCACCAGTACCTTTCCTTTTTCCTCTCTCCAATGCTAGCACATATAACCACTATGACTTTTATGACACTGAAGTCTTTAAGCAACTGATTGCATGTATGTGCACTGTTATCAAATACCGATAGGTACTTTCCATACACTGCATCTTGAAACAAAAGCCTGCATCTGCAACATTATCTAAATAACTAACAACTATTAACATATACAGGTTTGGCATCTAAAAACAAAAAATTGAAGTCTATTTTAGAACTAAATTTGTCACCGGGTGAGGCTTTGAGCAACCTGGTCCAGCAGAAGGTGTCCCTGGTCATGGCAGGGGGGTTGGAACTAGATGATCTTTAAGGTCTCTTCCAACCCAAACCATTCTATGATTAAACAATAACTCCTAGTATATATTTTTTCCACATGACAAATAAAGTTGTATTGTTTTTCAGTTCTTGGTTGCGCTTATTCTAAACATCAGAGTTCATAAGTTTGCAGACTACAAGCTTAGATCTATTTTCTTCATATTTAGACCAGCTAGCATGGAAAAGCTGGAGGCCTGATGTTATCCTCACACTGAAATTACTTGTATTATCCACACTTTGAAAGTTTTCAAATTGAATCACAGAAGCATATATCAATCTATAATACAATTACCGACTAATGTGCTGGGTAGATTTTGGAGATGCACCACCTAAGGCTCTACTGCACTTAGGGGTCATGATTGTTTCCTCCCACACCCACCAGGGGGTGAGGACAGAGCTCCCAACACAGCAGCTCCCAACTTTCCAACACATGCCAACAAGACATCTGAGATGGTTCATTTCTGAATGATTGTTCAGAAGCCTCCGTGGTACTGCAGTCCCCTGGAAAAGGCACATTGCTGACACTCCTTAGCTTGCGATCCACAGAGCATTGCAGTCACCCAGCCGGACCGGTCCCACTTCGTGAGCACATTCACCTCCAAAACTGACGAGGCACTTGAGCAGTAATGGGTATGGATACACATCTATTTAATGCTTGTACCTGACCATTCAGGTTAGCTGTACTAGCAAACAGCCTAGGAATAGCTCCATACCAGAGCATCATCTCTAATGAAACGCTAGTAAGCCAGATCAAGTGTTCAGGAAAAAAAAAAAAAATTGTTTTTTCCAAGAATCTGAATTGCTTATGGTTTTCTACTACTATGCCTAATATTGATTTTCCTCTATGCTTAATAGGAAAACAAGGAATTTCTTTTTTAAAGCTACTCTGAAAATATCTCAAATCACCTACCTCTTTGTTTATAGAGCCACTGAACACTTCATAACTACAGCTTCCATTAACTTCACAATACCAATAACACATGAATACTCACAGGATTTTAAAATTTAGAAGAGCTGAAATAAAAAGTATAAATCAAGGCTAAATATCTACCTTGGAAAAAAAAATTTAAAAGAAAAAAAAAACAAACCAGCAATACAAACTGGGAGAACCCAGCTCTGTTATCTTACTGAAGTCAGGAAACACAGGTTTAGTTGTAGAATTAAATACTATGCTGCTATGCAGAACCTGAAGTCGGGAGGAATTATAAAAATACCTATACTACCCTGCCTTACTAGATCTGTCCTCATCACCACTGGGCACACTGCACCTTCAGTCTACCACATTTCACCATAAATCCTGCAAGAACACGGCATCTTTGTGCAGTTCCTATTCCCTCTAAACCAGCCTGACAAAAATGGGGTCCTCAGTCACGTCAGCTACAACAGATTTCTGCTACAGGGTGAGAAACAAAAGGAAAACAAATTGGGGGGGCTGCTGCAGAAAGGGCATATATCCTCCAGGAAGCTCTTCCTGGAAAACAAACACATATACCAAACTCAGAACAAGATTTCAGGTATTTCTTAGCTTCACACTAAACACTTGCCCAAGCTACAAGAGTTTCTGCAGATCAAGCTAATGAAAAAAGAAGTTAAAAGAATTTAAAATTAAAGTGCTAACAGACATAGAAACAGCAGCTCTCCTAACACATTTTTAATAAAAAAATAATGCTTTAAAAAAATCCCATTTACATTTGAAATACCACCATTAACTCCACACTGGCTAAATAAATGGCTTTATTACTCTGGTTCTCTAGTGTAAAAAAATAATCTCAAAGAAATCCAGTTCCTAAGCATTTTACCACATCTACCTCCAAAAGCAACTTACATATTCACATTAATTATACACTCGCTCCTCTAACAAGAATTAGGGCCAAGAATTGGGGCACACAAAGAACAAGCTGACTGTTAGTATGGTCACAGCCTAACTACTGCCTTAGCCATGCTAACCAACCCTTCACCCCTCTGGAGCATCTTTCAGAAAGTACAGATCATAGAAAATACAGCACAAAATCCAAATGCTAGCAAGTCGTCTTTCTTAAATGTCACATCATTTTCATGGAAAAATGCCATCCCACATGTTAAGTGCTTAGAAAACATATAGAAATTCTCCCCATCACCAATCCCAATGCACACGAGCCTAAAACCATCTCAAAGCAGCGCTTATTACAGCTATTGCAAACCTGTCAGTCAGGACTCGGAGCTCTTTCACACTTACCCTATGCAAAGTAAATAAAAAAAAAAAGCAAGCAGAGTTTAGACTGCTTGTTAATGTTGTCCCCCTTGCCTCATTACTTTAACGGACATGTTTGGAGTTCAGAAAGCAAGCACTACAGCCACACAAACCACTGATTTCCTGCTAGATCTCTCTGGCAGCATTTGCACGGTACACATTGGGACAGGAGGCGATAGCAGTTCAATGCAGAATTTCATAGCTAAACAAAGTTGTAATTTTCTCCTTGTTAGAGTTCATGTTTAAAAACACTAAGTGATACTATGCAGACATGAGTATTGCCACGTCTCTGAGTCTTGCAGCTGAAAGCATTTACGGTTCATACCACTGAAGGTTTCTCCTCTCCACACCTCTCCAGATACACCAAGAAACACATTTCTAGGAATGCTCTCCTGAAATTCCATTCAATCAAACTGCATCGAAAAAAATCCCAAACCATAACAGTTGAAATGCACATTAACACACCTGAAGTGGACTTGACTCCTAGAGAATCCCAGATGCACATGTATAATAGTCATCTCAGAACTGCTCCGACTCAGTGCTACACCACAGCTACATCAAACCAGAGATGTGTGAGAAAAATCTCTAACAGCAACACTTCACTTTCCATTCCACATCATCAGCTTTCCAGTATCCACTGCTCCTGGAAAGGAATTAGGTCAACCATGCCCTACCTAATGATTAAGTCTACAATTCCAAGCCACTCCAAAATCTGTCTACTAGTTATAGGTACTATACAATGTATAGTAAGTCTAAAAAAAAAAACATGGTTAGTTTTCGGAGGCAACATCCATCCTCAAAAACTGAACCTGCAAGAAGAACCTTCAGTTTATTCTGCCATTTTTAAGCAGAACTTGCCCATGAAATTCAGTGGTCTAATTAACAAAAGATCCACATAATGCACACAACAGGAAACCTCTTAAGAGAAAGGCAGGGTCTGCTTGTGACCGTGAATAAGGGGGAAGGAAACAGACCGCAGCCCACCCTGCTGATGTTGTTTTGCACAGCAATGGGCGCAAAGCTTGTCAGAACCCTGACGTAAAAGTGACATTTTTCTTTTGTTCTCAAAAGAGAAAAAAAATCTACCCTACAGTAAACCGTAAGCAAACTAACAGTTCTACCATTCATTTTATGCATATTTGGGATTGTTAATTCAGTTACGCTGGTAAGCACTTGCTTACCTCAGATGCTGACTGAAATTACGCATTTTAAAACAATTTCTATTACCCCTATGTCATAATTTAATTAAAATACATAAAAAGTGGTGAAATCATTACCTCTTATGTTTGTACAGCAAATATAAATTTCTCTTCTTAATAGCTATTTTCTTGCTTTTGTGTCCTCAACTGACAATAAAGAAATCCAACTCTTTTGTCTTTAAAATTAAGAAGTTCTCATGAAAAAGCATTTCCATTTACTTTAACTAAACCACATTTCTAGGCCTAACTAATTTACAGTGTCCCTTTAGGGAGCCAAATCTTGGGCTTAGAAGCATTTGTGACTTTATCCACTGGGTTTGAAACTCCCAATTTTCCCAGAGGATTACAAAAGCCTGCCAATTTAGCTTGATGCATTAAAACTGTTTACACAAATCCAAAATACATTCAGATATAAAACAGTTTG
>NW_010131810.1:35699-39509 GCF_000699245.1 Pterocles gutturalis | reverse complement strand
TTCTGTGATTCTGTGATTCTGTGAAGGCAATTATTATAAGACACTCAACAAAGACTTAAAATAATAAAGTTCTGCTTAAACTTAAAACACCCACTTCCCAGGTTAATCGAAACAAGGAATCCCAGGGAAACACAGGCAGGTTAACCTGGATTCAGTATACAAAATCTGTAAAATCCCATGCAGATTTGCTCCCAGAATTGTGTTACGTATCTATTGCAATGCCCCAAATCAGCGAGGAACGACCATTTTTGCTCCAGTACCGCTCCAGTGTCCCACCTCCTATAGCAGTAACGAGCTTCAGGTACTGCTTGGACTGGAAAGGATTAAGCTATCACCCCCTTGCCATGTGTTAATTTATTGCTTCAGACATTTTCATATCTGATTCATTTTTGCCCTTTCCACCGTCGCACTGCCGATGGTCTGGGGCATGGCATCGGCACCGCCGGGTGAGAGCAGCCGTGCCGGCCCCGCGGGCACAGCCGGGCGATCCGCCGAGGTGCGACACGGCAGCCAAACCGCCAGCGTCTCAACAAACAAAAAAGGAGATTGCAACGAGATCCCAGCGCTAGACATCTTCCCATAATAGTGTTATTTCCTCAAGAAAACAAAGGGTCACCACCGCGCACACGCTACATAAAAAATGTGTTGTGAGTGTTTGTTTGGTTTTTTTTTTTCTTCTCCCCTGGTTTTGTTTAGTGATTATGTAGAACCTGCCGAAAAGGTGTTTATTTCCGTTTGTAAATGGAATGCGCTGGGTGTTTTTCTCCAGTGTTGCCCCAGGCTCTGTTGGATGTGATGATGGAGCTGGAAGCCGAAGCAGACACCGGAGGAGAGGACGTGGAGGGAATCCGTCTGGAAAACAAAGCCGTGGTTTGTCATTTCGTGCCTCTCAAAAGTCCCACTCCACACAGGCAAAACCCGAGTTAATATACATTAAACAGGATGAGAGAAGTAAAAGAGAAACATGGAAAAATAAATAGCAACCTCACTGGAAGCACCGGGGACATCCCCAGCTCCATCCTCTCTTGCTTCCCACAGCCAGCCACCTGGGAATATTTTCCTGCATCCCTTTTCTACCCCAATTGTGAGATGCGGGTGATGGAGCCCCTCACCCTGTCGTGTGCGTGTTGCACGCGGACACCTCCGCGGGTTTAATTTCACACATCTCTATTGCACATACACAAATAAATTCTCCCATACCATTTTATTGAATTTCTAGTAAGTTGGCAGACTAAAGTGATTTTTAACACTTCTCAATTGGATTTATGATTTCTGTGTCATCCACCCTGCTTCTGACATTAGGAAATGTTCAACATGAGGGAATCATTCCCTGGTTCTTTTAACTACACTATAAAACATTTTAGTCTCCTTTCTTTCAGAAATCCATAAATGGCTAATTTAATCACAGCCTTACAGCAGAAACCCTCAGTTTCTTCTGCTAATTATGTGGCTGAGTTTTGGCACTTAAATCATTATGATATGTTGGGGAGCGGATTGTCAGGACTGTGTCACCAAAGGCCAGATCATGGCTTGGTTTCCAAAGCACTGAGCGTGGTTGGATCCTCTCTGTGGAGCACTCAGCCTGGCATCCAAAAATGATGTTTTCAGGAGATCCAGACAAACCTGCGAGCCTCCTAAATTATAAGATCATAGAGTCACAGAAAGGTTTGGGTTGGAAGGGACCTTAAAGCCCACCCAGTGCCACCCCCTGCCATGGGCAGGGACACCTCCCACTAGCCCAGGTTGCCCAAAGCCTCATCCAGCCTGGCCTTGAACCCCTCCAGGGATGGGGCATCCACAGCTGCTCTGGGCACCCTGGGCCACTGCCTCACCCCTCGCACAGGGAAACATTTCTTTCCAAAATCTTATCTCAATCTCCCCTTTTCCTAGCTCTCTTTCCCCTACCTGACCTAATTTGTTTTCCTGACAAGTTAGGACCAAGCCAACCACAAGTTTCCCTTGGAAACTACAAGGAGAAGCTCCAGCCCTTGTCCTCGTCATTCCTGAATTGGGTGGTTTGAAGCCTGGATCAGGTCAAACCTGGTGGATAGATGTCATGTGCTGGTCCCTCTTATTGCAGAGACAGGCTGGAGCCAGAATTACAGCCACTTGCGAGTAGGGCTGGGAGTGTAAATCTCTCTCTGACCTTACGTCGAAGGAAATTTTGTAGGCAAGTGGTGCAATGTTCTTGGGGTTCAGGGAGCTGCTGCTCCTCCTGGCTGCTCTGCACACAGGTTATCAGGGGAATCCCTGGGGAAAATCTTTGGATTATGCCATAAATAAGAAAAAAAAGGAGAAGTTGATATCTGCATTAAAATTAATACCAAGAGGAAAGTTTTTAAAACTGTTTTAGCAGTTTTATTTGCAGGGAGAAATGCCTGAACCTTTGGACTCTGTATATAGTTTTTTTTGAAACTTCTTTGATCTGGTAGTTGCCAAGATGCACCATTCTTACAATTTTTTCATGTTTTGTGGTTTATGCAGTGAGGAATTTATTACACATGCACAGTTTCCACATTCTGACCATCACACACGGAGCCACGCTGACGTGGCACCTCATGGAGAACCCTGATCTGCAGATGTCACCGTGTACACCAGCTATATTCCGTCACTGAACTTAATCTTTAATGATCAATATCAGCATGCAGAACCATATGTACCATTAATTACCATTTACAGTTGATAATCAACTGTGTCTCTTCATTAGGATACCGCTCCCATCACCACGTGCTTACTTGGGGAAACACTTGGGGACGCAAAGTCCAACTTACTTCTTGAGTCCAAACCCCAGTCTGTGTCCTCTTGCCTGGGCAGGGCTGGCAAGCAGGACCGATTTTCTTGAATGACCACAAGTCATCATTTTTTAGTCAAGTTACTGCTGATTTACCTTGGGGTAAGCGAGACTCGTGATTTTGGGGAAAATAATGAGAACAGAGCTGGCTAACTGGCAGCCATCGCCAACTTCGAGAAGCAATAGGTGTTTGGGGAGCAAAGGTTAAGTGAGGATAGGGAAAATACAGCGAGAAGAGTTAATAAAAAGCACTAAGAATGATTATTCCTTAACTCGTTTTAATTCTCAAGGGTTAAAAAAAAATATGGGTGTGTAACGGTGTGGAAAGGCAAGCAATTGTCAGAGCCATGTGCTCAAGTATTTCCAGACAGAATTTTCCATCTTAAGTTCAAAGACTTTTGGAAAAGGAACTCGAACTGTATTCCATGAGAGTTACACCCAAGACTGGCGTGTGATTATAATTTATTAAAATCTGATTGCTCTTATGTGGATTTTGGTACATTTTCCCATTAGAGCAGCAAAGAGCCTCCAAATGCCTGTCCTAGGAGTGGGGCTGGACATAGCACCAGAGCATCCACAGCCTTCAAGAGCAAGGACAGGACAGTCTTGATCCTCCATTTGGGGAATAATTTTCCTCTAGTAGCTGGAAATTTGTAATAAGGAGGCTTTATACCACCGTGTAAGGTACACTTAAGGGAATGTGACACGGTGTGACAGCGCTGAGATGTTGCAAAGATTTTTGGTGCTTTGGACAGAATCACGAGCTCTGCTGGTGTGGCTGCGGATGGGTGCAGCACGGTGTAAATTAACATTTAGCTAATAACTCTACCGGCATTATAGCCAGTATCTCGTGGTGATAAGCTCTGTGATTCCCTTCAACCCACTGAAGTTGAAGGAAGAGCAAAGGCCTTTTCAAGCTTACTTTATCTTCTTGCTTCTTAAGTGAGACTAATCAAGTTTATATCCTTTTAGCTTATTATTAGCCCAGCAGAGCTGTTGGCACTCTTTACAGCTTTTTT
>NW_010131810.1:18397-35668 GCF_000699245.1 Pterocles gutturalis | reverse complement strand
CGTTTTGGCCTCTTTTCCAGTTTTTTTTTTTTTTTTTTTTTTGACATGAAAGTTAGTTACACCTACTGTACTTGGTATGACTTCACTTTTCTTGTGATAAATCCTGAAAATTAATATACTGTATCCTCCAGATTACAAAATTAAAGTGTCCTCGACGTTGTGAATACTCTGGCTGTGGAATGCTGCCAGTAAAAGAAAAACTGATGTCTTAATGATCTTTGTTAATAAAAAGAAGAGACTCAGTTGTAAATTTTCTTGGTTAATATCTCAGGCTTTCCCTTTTTTTTTTTTTTTTTTTTTTTTTCTTCCTTATCCTAAACTCAAATTGATACATATTTCAAAATTTGTGGCAAAGTAGAAGAATCCTTGAAAATAAAATGTATTGGCCATAAAATAATAATAATTAAAATTCTAAGGGCAAAGTGAGCCCTGCACCACTAAGGCAGCCGCAGCTCCCAGTGGCTTTAATGGGAAGTTTGGCTGCAGGAGGAATGCGAGCCTGGACCCTGAGCACTGAACATAGGTTAAATTCTTTCTTAAATTAAATGAAGGATAATAATGAAATCTTTTGTTAAATTATTTGCTGACCGGGCTTCCTGATTTGGTAAATTAAGAGCAAGTCAAGCTCTGAAACAAGTACCCATTCTTGTTACAAAAGGGTAGCACTGGTGGCACTGGTGTCTTATTGAGCCCAGATCTGCTTAATTACAGTTCCCACTGTTTGTTAAGATAACGAGTGCCAGCTGTTTGATAGCGGTGGCGCCCGCGGAAGGAAAAACTGGCGATCTTTGTCATTTCCATCCAGGTCCCGGATCAGGCTTGCGTGTCTGTAAAATCATAGAGGGAGCAAAATAACTGCCGAGCGCGCTCGCAATGCGTTCCGCAAATTTGGGCAGAGCATTTGCCGGTGCGCGCGGAGCTCTGCCGTCTATATCTAAAGCCACTCACCATTGGGAATATAAAGTCAAAGCAGAAAAATTGAGCATTTAATGGTCTCCCATTATTGTTGAAATCACAATGACAGGCCATGATCTTCGAGTACAATTTTGATCCTTATGTAGTAACTGAAAATGCAGCATTTCGTACTCTGACTATATTACAGGGAATAAAACATCTGTCTAAATATTGGAGATATAAAATCCTCAAAATAAAGATATTTGAGAATATCTTGCACAGAGCACCTTTCCACCTGCTTGCTTAGTATAATGCAGTCATTATGGCAATAAGTGTTTCTAATAAAGTATGAAAATGGATTGTTTGCTTTGCTGCTTGTATGAACTCTCATTTCTCTTTTTATTATATTGAATCTGACATTTGCTTACCCTTTATCAGTGAAATATTTAATCAACTCCAATCTGTAAGAAGCAAGAGGAATTTCTATTTTATTTAAAACCTGTCCCACATGAAAAAGGACTGGGAAATAGGTCACGCAGTGTATGGGAAGTGTGAAAAGTGTTAGAGTTACAATGCCGAATATTTGTCTAGTCTACAAAGGAGACGGTTCTAAACTTGTACAATAACATTCAAGTCTGCTCCTATTGTTTAAAGTCCCGGTGAAATGATTTAACAGCTTAATGTTTCTAATTTTCATCCGCAGTACAGGATCTACAGAACTCAACCTCTGTCAGCTTTATTTATTTTCTCTGTCAGAGTATTTTCTTGCACTTTTTGCTACATAACTCGTAAGAAACGCTATAGCCGTATCGATGGTAATTTCTTTGGGCTCTTGTCCAAAATACTCAACGTAAACAGTCTGCGTTTCCTCTCCATCTGTATTTTGGCTAATCCTCTGTTTTAGACAATCTAATGACAAGTACTAGTTATCTGGAGGTACACGCTTTTCCAACCGGCGCGCTATGATTTATGGTTCTTGTTTTACAGAAAGTATCACAAGCTCCCAGAAGTGAAAGCTTCCAAATAAGCACCTAACTTTTGTAATAAATGCAGCTAACAACATGTCTGCAAATATATAGCAAACAGAGTGATGTCTTATTATGCAGGCCACAGTTTGACTTGGTCTGGTTTTATTTATGAATATGTCTTGCATCTGTTTCGAATTTCAGACCCGTTCAGTTTCTCCAATGCTTTCTCCCAAGCAAGCTTGTGCTGAACGTTGTTAATTATCCTAATAAAATATTTGTATCAATTTTACTAAAGATCCGCAGTGCTTCTGCCACAAGCAGGCATTTTTTTTTAGTAACTGAATTAAGAGGAATAATTATAGCCAGCACTGGAATGGGTCGGAGATGTCCAGATTATATATATATATATTAAAAAAAAAAAAAAAAGCAGGGGAGGGAATGGGTAGAGTACAGCTAACTGTACAAGAGCAAAGGGACATATGATTAAATTAAAGGGCAATGCTTTGTGAACAAACAAAAGGAAATCCTTCTTCATACAATACATAGTCAATGTGCCGAATTCACTACCACGGGGGGTCATTGAAACAAATGCCGTGGCTGGGTTTCAGAGCGGGCTGGGTAATTTTATGACTGTTATTAAAAAAAAAAAAATACATAGCCCTGCAAGCTCAGATAATGATAAGGGTAATCAAACCCCCGTGCTGCAGCCTGGGAGAGGACGGTCAGAGCCTTGACCTCTGTGCCACCCCCAACGAGCGGGATGGGGCTTTACAGGGGGCTTCACCTTCCTTTGAAGAGGCTGGTGCTGCCCACTGGCGTGGCGTGGGCTCCACCACTGAGCTCCTCCAGTGCGACAATTCCTTACTTCTCAGTAAAAATAAAACATGAGAGCCTGGTGTGAATTTCTAAGCCTTCCCTCCTTGCTGCCGGTTCCTCGGCACCGCGTGAACTTGGAGGGACGCGGTGGCCTTGGCTTGTTTTTCCCATGCCACTAAATAGTTTATGGGGGGACGAGCGGATGTAAGGACTGTGCTGTGCGTCGCTCCTGGGCACGGGAGGTGCAGGGTCTGCCCGCTGCTCTCCGGAGCAGGACACCAGCATGCAGAGAAGCTCTTGGCCAGCCATGGCAAGTCTTTAACCCTCTACTGCAGAGTCAAGCTTTCCATGTCTTTTTCTACCGTGATGTTTTTTGGTTTGCTCTTGGCGAGCTCATGCTGGACCATACGAGACCTTGCCCCTTATTGTAACCGAGAGGTGGGAATTTCATGGTGTGTTACCATACCTCTTATCCAGGGATGTCTCTCTTGTCATCTCACAAGAAGATGGGATGTATTCTGCACTCCTCAATAAATATATCACATAGCATCCTGAACACCATCAGCTGTATGATATTGGTAGTCATGTAAAAAAAACAAACAAACAAAAAAAAAACCCAAAGAAATTAAAATATTAATAATTTTAATACCAAAAAAACCTTAAAAATACAAATATGAGCTGATCTACAGGATCTGAGGAGCTCTGAGCTGAGGGGAGAGATTACCAAAGGGTCTCCAGCCTGTTCCCAGCGGGGTGGCTCCATCTGTGTCCAGCTGTGCTTCAAGCCACTGCTCGGGGGTCCCTGGGTGTTCCTTGGGAAGCAGAGATTGCTCTCCTGCCAGTCTGATTGCACTGGTACCCTGCAAGCCAAGGTGACAGTTGGCATTTATTTGTCTCCCTTGTTATCACCCGGTGAGGAGAAATCCGAGACTGCAAATGGACAGTGTGTCTCCGATCAGGGAGGCTGTCAGCAGGATTTATGGAAGCCTGATTTCTTATTTCACTCCTGTGCAGGGGAAAAAGTGACAACTTCGCCTTTTGGTATTGTCAGTCTAACGCTTTTCCCAGGCTCTTCGCATGCTGGAAAGTGGATGGCAGGAAGGGAGGGAGCCTGAACATCTGCATCCCTTGGTGAAGGACCACGAGGAGATGACTAATTGGCATTTGGGGCTAAGCGCCATGGCAGGATGGGGAGACCAGACTCTGCTCCACCCCATGCTTCACCCAAATAAACCCTTAAATATTTGGAGCCCCCACCCCCAAAATCAGGGGCATGGTGTGGTGTTAGCTCTGCTGTTCCTTACTGAGATCTCTGTGTCCATCCTTTGTTTTGGCTGGAATTCATTGAGTCAGAACCTGATTTTAAGATGCTAAAGTCAATGAAATATACTTACTCCCCTTGCCAATTATTTTGCTTATTGCCTTAAACTGTTTGGATTGCTATTCCTAGCACATTATAATATTATATCATCTGCAAAAAATTTTCCACTCTCAAATGTTTTCTTTTCTAGTTGACATAGACCCAGGCCAGGATGCTGCTTTACAGGGACAAGCCGCTGTCACCAGCATGTGGGACACCACTGCCAGGATTAACTGTGCCTGTTTTCTAGGAGAGGATTCCAGCATGTTTATAAAAATTAAGTAAGTAAATGAATACTTTTGGTCAGTCCTAAGTAAACTAAAGACTGGAGTCTTTGTTGGGAAGTCTTTAAACCCTGGCCTTACTGTTCAAGGTAGGACACAGGAACAACTTCATCTCAGCTCCCACCGTGCCTTATTTCCTTCTGGGTTTGTGACAATGGTGAGGTCTTGTATTATTTTTCACTTTAATCTTTGGGGAAAAAAATGGGTAAAATTGCAGGACACGCTTTCCAAAAGGAGCAGTGAACTGCAGCTGCACCCTGACCAAAGCGGTGGCCTCTGCTCGCCAGTCCCTTCTTTTCCTTGGGAAGAAATGGTCGGTACATTGCATGAAATAGAAAATATCCAGTACAGGAATTAATAAGATCATTTGGAAAAATAAAATGGCTTTTATTTTTCTACATAAAAGTTGGTGTAGAGCTTGATAGGTTAAAATGACTTTGGGAGAGAAGTGATGAACGCTCTCCGGCTCCATGGATGCATGGTATGATGGCAGGAGCATGTACTGCTTTTTGTATTACTTTGTTAAATGACATTCGAGTTGTGATCACACTCCTAAGTTATGAAGATGAATGTATGATTCTTGCGACTGTATTTCTTGATCTTGAGGAAATGCCAGATAATCATTATAATCTCTTTGTACACCTGTCTAAGGATCAAGTTTTCGAAAGCAGCCCGTTGAAGGGTGCATCACAAATACGTGCGTGTCCTCATCTCATCTCATCACATCTCTGTGTCTAAGACCATGTGCACACTCAGACTAGATAATTACCTACCCGGTTTACTCCTGCACGGGCTGTTGTTTAATGTAGGCACAAAGACGACAATTTGCATACATAAGTAGACAGCGAGCTTCCGTTCTTCGTGCTTGGTTTTTTCCTATGATCATAGCAACTGGCGATGAATAAGACCTACAACGTTCCTTACACCTTACCTCCCCAGGAAGAGTGCTCCCTGATGGATAATTACCACTGGTTTGTCTCTGGTTTTAAATGTCCCAAGCAACGGTTCTTCCACCGTGTCCCTGGAGAGCCCCTTCCACTTTTGAGGCCACTTCTGAAAATTTGGCCTCGCCGGAGCGCTAGAGCTGAAAAATTCCCAGTGGCCCCAAGAGCTGAAACATCTGCTGAATTCATAATTGAATTGTTGACTGAATTCAGCAGGGGAAGAGCCGGGGATTGACCAGCTGTGCTGGTACCGGTACTTTACTGAAATTGACAGGAATGGCGGTATTGAAGGAAGGCGTGTGCTATATACACGTGATGCGTAAAGAAGGGAAGCTGCCCAGCATGAGAGTTAAACTTTTTTTCTGGACCTGAACAAGTGAAGGAGACTGGATTTTAAACCACTGTTCAGCCATGATTAGCAGCTCCTCCTGGAGACAGAAAATTGCTGGTGAACAGACTAGGAAACTTTGGTGGGAAGGACATAGATTACACAATTTCTTTTTTTTTTTTTTTTTCTTTTCCCCGTTTCAGTTTCTGACTTCTCTTACAGGGTCAAAGAGAAATTGCCAGTAAAAAAAATAAGGGAATATTCTGATAGAAAGTAATTGCAACCTTTTTCCAGCTTTAAGTCATCTTGAAGAAGTAATTTAACCATACTGTTCGGGCTGCCATTTGTAAATTGTTAATTAACAAGAGAGCAAATAATAATTACTGCTGGAGCCACTCAATTAAAAGATGATGCTTTCCAAACTTTTGTTCACACGGTCTATGTTACTAACATCATGTCTAGAAATATGCCACAAATGCTGGCAAAAGAGCAAACCCCAAGTATTTCCCCATCATTATACAGCAGCACATGTCTTTTTAGCATCTTTTATTATTTTGATTCTTAAAGCTTGCGGTCTCCTCATTTGTGTGGATAGGGAATAAGTCTCTCTGTGGTTTTGCTAACAGAGTATTTTGAGACTAAGAGCTTGCAAAAATAACAAACAAACATTCCTTACCAGAAAACGCTGCCCTTCTCTATAACACGGCTAGGAAATGTTTGCGTTTTGACTTGCTGCGAGACAGTAGAGAAAATGGAGAACAACTGCATGTGCCTGGTCTGGATAACCTAAAGTTAACTCCACATGTCAAACTGATTGCCTGACACAAGGCAGGCATATTCTGTGATGACAAACAAATAGCACCTCCATCCTGCAGACATCCCCTAATTATAAAAGAGAAATTATTTCCCATTTTCATTGCCAGCAAATGTATGTTTCTCTGGTGCACCATAATTTCAGTCTAAGTACTGTATCAAAGTTTGCTGAATGTGAAGCACAAAGTGTGTTAGACGTTAAACTGTAATTACAGAAGGGAGTGGATTTCTTGAGTATTATGTTTTTTTGGTAATATTTTATTTTATTGGTTTTCAAATGTACTTAGACTGCCAGACTAAGCAGGCAGAATAACAGCAACACAGAATTCCAGAATAACATATGACTTTAATAAAATAAAGCAGGATGGCTTGTTTTACTTGTATCGCTGAAAAGAATTGAAACCATTAGCGTGCCTTCAACCACAGTGCCATCCAGACCCGGCTGGATGGAGACTCAAGAGACCAGGCGCCCAGGCACGGATGTCCCCTTGGGCAACTCACCCCCGTTCCCACATTTCTCTTCCAGCCCCTGGTTTTGTTTCCCTTCCAGGGAGCAGTTGGGTCCTGTGATGGTGCTGAGCCAGTGTTTGGCACAGTGGAGGTTTGACACCAGGTTCAAGCTCTTGTGCTATGGAAATAGAGATAATAACCAATGTTGTAACAGGAGGTGATCGCAAGAGAAGATGAATAGGGATACAAGAAACACAGAGGGGCATATTCAGTCCTTATGTGTTTTTCTTGATTTACTTTCCCTTGTCCTCTTAATTTTCAATGAACGTCACGGGTGATGAACCTAAAGGTAAGTAGAGCTGTTTGGAGGTTAAATCAAAAGTGGGATCAATGGTGAATTGTTAGATGAGTTTGTTTCCATAAGTCATGCAGGATTGTTCAAAGCTCCAGGTCAGACGAGTGGCGTCCCCACGGTCACACTCCCAGCGTTGCATTACGGCGCGATCCCTCATCGCTTCACCCTTGGTGGTTCCTCTAATGATCTACACTCGTTCTGCCTCTCTGCGTGTCCACCTTCCTGCACAACAGGCACCGCAAAAAGCAGCGAGGAGGGTGGTGTTTAATACGTGACTGGCTTTGCTGGGAATGATTTTCTATATGGCTGAGAATCTTTAGGACTGTGCCTTGCGGTCCTCAACCAGATGTGGTTTTGACATGGTTCCTCAGGAAGCTGTTACCTCCTGGAGAAGATACTAACACTGTTTCAGTGTAACTTGTCTAGCTCTAATTTACCATTTTCTGCTTTTTTTAGGGGAAGACCGGTATCCTCCAGAAGAGCTGTCACTATCAGAGGAAGGTGAAAGTGTTGTTAGAGTTCAAACGGGAAGGGACGTGATGACCCGTGCTGTGCCTCCCCCTGGTTTAGGGAGCAAAACCTGGCCATGAGCTGGCATTTTTCACCCAATCCATTCTCAGCAGTGAAATAGTTGAGTCAATTCTGTTTGGTTTTTGGTGGTGTGATGTGCCATGGAGGTGGCATGGATGGGAAGGCACCAGGTGCTGCATCCAGAGGAGAGCATCATCTCATGGAGAGCAGTGGTCTTCTAAAACGTGTCCACTTCCTTGCCCTCTTCATCTTTCTCCTATCAATGAAGACTATGAATTCAGGCACCATTTATGACAACTTTTTCTCTAAATTTATAGTTTTTTCCCCTGTTCTTTATCAGGAAATCTCTGGATATGTCTCATAGCTTGATAATGGATACTCTACTTGTCTCAGGCTTTTGCAATAACATTGCAACAAAGAGGAACAAGCACTTTTTGGTTCATTTCTTCTTTATTATATCAATTAAGTTAGCCCTAACTTTGTGACTTTAACAGCTGCCGACTATCTCCACCGAACAAGCACCCAGTGAAATGTCACTACATTGTCTCCTTTCCTGGGGACATGAATTTCTCATCAGTGAGAAAAATATCTATTTTTTTCATCATCTTGACTTGCCTTTAATGAGCAACAGCTTTTACTACTTGTGGAAAAGCTTTGAATGACAAACTAAAACATTTCATTTCTATGCAAGAAATGGCTGGGTGGTGGAAAAGTCTCAGCTTTCCTAGAGTTTTCTGTGGATACACCGCATCTACAACTCAGATATACTTTGCAGAGTTTAGTCCACATGCCTGTTCATTCTCTGGCACCTCCTCTAAGACTCCCACATTTGTACGTTTTATCCTGGAAGTACAACCTCTAGGGTCTGAGCTGTTCTTTCAGTGTAAATTCTTCTCTTGTCGATTGCATTTATTGTGTTAAATCAGTGGATCTTCTGGTGTAGGAGCAGAACACCAAACTACTCCTGGTGTTTACACCAAGGAAACGTGGCCTTGCATCCTGACAGTGATTTATGCTCTGAAATCTCAAAATGTCTTTATTGACTCTCTTTTTGCATAGCTAAAGCAAAGCTGTTGTGCTCTTAACTGGGGCTATTTATACTCACTCTTATACCCAATGCCCTACTGGTGAAGACCACTTGCACCACACCTGCTTTTTCTCTCCATAATTAAAAAGATGTTAATGAAAAAAATTTTATTTTTTTTCCTCAGTCCTCCTTGAATTCCCGCATGAGCCCCAGCAGTTTTGAGAGGCTTTGTGGCTGGCAGGGGCTCTCTGGAGAGGACAGAACAAGGGACCTGGCCAGGAGAGCTCCTCCTTTCCACTCACCCCATCTCGCGGTTTTGTCTGATAGAGGTTCACCTCACCCTTGGTAACCTCACTCATGTGAGGTTGCCCCCAAATTCATGTCCCAACACGCTTTGAGATACCGAATTTTGTGCTTTTTTGTACAAAACCTCCTTCCTGTGCTTGGGCAACATCCCTCCCCTGTCCCCTTGCCCTGGGGACCAGGAGCCGTGCCTGGAGCCCGATGGCGCTGGGCATCCTTAACCCCAAGCATCTACTTTGCAAGTGGTGGACCCCCGTGCACTGACCCCATCCTGGGTGGTATGGTGTGTTTGTCGATACTGTTTGTTTATTAATTAGCTGAAAGGAAGAGAGTCACTTCACACACAAATGAGAGCCCTTTCCCGGAAGAGCTGGGAGTTCTGCTTGTGCCTAAGAGATGCCTAATGCAGCTACTGAATCACTGCCAAGGGTTTGCTTTCAGAGAGTTCCTGTGGGCAATATTTTTATAATATCTTCTATCCCAAATGGGCTCTATATATGTTTCCTAGAAGCTTGATTTTTTGGAAAGAGCAAATATCCCCAAACCTTTTCCATTTTCCATTCTCCATCCTTCAGTTGTTTTCCTACCTGATACTTGATGCAAAAAAACTAGTCCGGAGAGGCTGGTTTTGGAAAGGAGAGCATGGCAGCACCAGGCAGGTTGTCCATCTACTGCTGTCGTATCTTGGCATCCCTGACCTCGCGAAGCTGGCACACCGACCCGCTGCAGGCACCCAGCCACGCGAGCAGATGGGCACGAGCGTGGCCAGAGAGGAGGGCGTGTAGGAGCGTTTAGTCTGCTAGCAAAGGGCAGAATTCCTGGACAGACGTTTTTAAGCCCAGGCTGTTATTTAGAGGATATGCCCCGATGCATGTTATTCTGGGTTGCAGTGCAGTAGACATGAAATTATAAAAGAAGGAGGAAATGTTTGAAAATGTCTCTTTCTTTATGGCATCCTGCCATGGAACCCTACAGGGATTGCTCAGCGGTGATTTTGCTGGGTGGCTATAGACGGTGTAGGCACCAAGATACAGCTGCTATGGAAAAAAAAAAAAAAGTTATTATTTTCAGGTACGTAACCACTTTTCCTTTTTATACTCTTATCTTTAGTGAATTGCTGAATATTATGCAGATGTTTGAGACTGAACTTGAAAGTCTTGATTTTTGAACGGTGGCCTGTTTGACTGTGCTGGTCTGGGACCTGTGCCTTTGGGCATAGAACTGGTGTGTTCAGATAAAAGGACATATGGAAAAATAAGGTCTGTGTATCCTGAATGTCTGTGTTGGGAGTTGCTTCCCATTCAGGAGATGTGATTCAATATACAGAGGAGCCCTGAGAAGGTGGAGGGGATGTTAAACTGGATCTTGTGCTGGAAGACACCCATGTCCAGATTGATCCCAGCTAACTCCAGATGAGGAATGCAGTCACCTCTGGCTCTGCAGTCCATAGAAGTTATCACCTCTGCCCCCAAAATGGCCCTTTGGAGGTTCCCAGGACGGTCAGTTCCCAGAGGCAGGTGTGTCTCCCATGAGGCAAGAGGAATCTGGGCCCTTTTCCTTCTGTGCCCTGGACCTGGAGCAACAAAAATTACATGGGTGTTGGCAGATGTATGTCTAATCTGGTCTTAGAAATTCCCAGCGAGTTTCACAACCTCCCTTGGTAATTTGCTCCAGTGCCTAATTATCCTTTCAGATAGAAAACCTCCCTTTTTGCAAGTTAAAACCTGTTACTTCATGCCCAGCCCTGTGTGGACATGGGAAAAAAGGGCTTATTTAAAATGGTGATTTATGTATATATGCTTTCATACATATGTACATAAATATATTTAAATTAAAAATAGTATGGTGTGTCTCCTTCCTCTTTCTAGACTGAGCAAACTCATCACAACATTTCTAAAATGTTTATAATTTCCTATTATTTTCCTCTGCACTTTTTACAGTTCTTCTTCATCTCTTTTTTAAAGGTTAATGCCAAGCAATGGTCATTTTATTTTCGTTAAGGCTTTAATGGTGCTCTGCAGAGATCCCAGAAAGTTATTTGCCTTTTTGTAACAGCATTGTATTGCTTGACTCATAAACATTTTGAGGTCTTCTGTAGCCTCCAGGTCTCTTTCTGTATACTTCCACCATTATATTTGTGTGGATTTGATTTTTCTCCCTATATATGGTGCCTCTTTATTAAATGTCATCATTAGGATGCTTGCTCCAACTTAATTTGGAGTTTTAATACTTGTGCTCTTTCCCAGTTTGGTGTCATCCAAAGTATACTCTCTATTCTGTCATCCAAGTTGTTAATGAAATATTGAATAGCATCGGATCCAGGACAGACCCAGCTGGGACCCTGCATGGTGTGTCCTCCAGCTCTGACAAAGCGAGGAATTTCTGGGTTTCATTTAGAGCCCTGAATGAGCTAATCCATTGGATTAGGCAGCAGCTACAAGAGACAATGCAAAAAAAAAAAAAAAAAAAAAAAATACAAAACCATGGGGTTAGGCGGCAGCTACAAAAAAAAATGCAAAAAAAAAAAAAAAAAAAAAAAATCCAAAACCCAAAAAACCCCTCAAAAAACCCCACACCAAAATCCAACCCCCCTTTTTCTAGGTGCTCTTTTTTTTTGGAGTAGAATTATATAGCTTTTTCCATTTTGTATCTTGAAGTCCTCTCAACATAACTTTGCTCTATTTTATGTCCTTGGTTTTTGTATTGAAGGAAAAGAATTCCTACTGCCTTCTATAAATAGCCCCACAAGGTTTTGAAGTTCAACCCTGAATTAATGAAACAGAGAAGCACAATAGTTAAATTCAACTTTTTGTGGTATTTGGCAGATTTATAATTATTTTTTTCAGGAACAGCCTAGAAAGCATTAACACATCTTTACTGTGACAGCTGTGATTTTGCAATGAAAAGAAGGTAAAAATCAACATTAAGAAGACAAGAAATCATTTTTTTTTATATAAAACTCCAATGTCTTTAGACTAAGCTAGGTATTTTTAAAAAATGAAGTCTTCTAAACTCACAGATTTCTTCTTTCCTTAATGCTAAGTACATTGCTTAGGAGAATGCTGCTCAGATTATATTGAAACATCCTTATCCCGTTTATGGAAATTGTCCAGGAAGAAGCAGAACCTCCCTGGCCTGGGCCAATCTGAACAAATGTGCATTAAATCAGAAAAATGATGAGGTATCATTAGGCTTGGAGAAAAACTTTAAAGGCTATGGAGGTTAAAGAATTATTTCAGTCCTAATGGCTTTTTTATATATTTCATTTCCCTCTCCCTTCAATCCGTGTAAGACGCACTCTGTTATGACTTTATCAGCGAAGTTCAAGCTTCAGCCAGGTTTAACAGGTTTAATAGATCCAAAGTGTTCAATCATTCCTGGTTACACAGCCTGGCTTCCTGCGCAGCACAGGGCAGAGAACCTCACCCGGTTATTTCTGCACCTTGGTCTTCCTCCAGCCTTGTTCAAGGCATTTAGAAATCAGCACATACGAGCGTGAAATATGGTCAGAGAAACTCACAGACAAAGAGAAAGAATGGGTGAAATGCTTTTGCAGTGAGATGGGATATATTTACACTTTTTTCCCTCCAATTTTAAGCAATAATTACTTTTCAGAGTTTGGCAAGATGAAGTATCTGGAAGAATCTGGAACAAGTAGAAAATGGACCGTACAGGGAAGAATTGTTCAGTATGACTGGTTGGATAAACTTGTATAAGAACAATCTGTGTCTGTGCCTCGTGGGACCCTGGGACAGCAGGATCCGTGGGGACCACTGCCACAGGGCTGTCCCTGTCCCCATGCTGCTCCTCCCCAGATGTGTCCACCCTGCCAGTGGTGGTGGTGGTCTCTGATCTCGGCAGTCCTTGGCGTTTAATAACGTTTCCCCTTTTGCAGTAGGAAATCTAAACTTCCATGACTTTATTTGTCTTTCCGTTTAATTTGAAATGGATCCACTCCATCTGAGGTTATTTCCTCTGACTAGTTCTGTAAAGTCTTTAACCACCTATCAAGGACCTCCTACTGTTTCACCCTCTGTTTAGTAAGACTTCTTTCACTTACTACATCTGCTAGTAGTAGGATTTCTTTTTGGGCTGGGAATGTAAAGGTTCCCATGAAAATTGCTCACAATAATGTTTCTTTATCGCCATTAAACTGTTGAATCCTCACCTAAATCCAACCGCAGTGCCTGCAGCACATCCATTGGTTACCACAGAGGTTCGTTCTTCCCTAGTTGTCTTCTGGTTGGTACAAGGTCCACCACCACATTTGTTACCCTGTCTGCTGCTCTTTTATCTCTTTATCTGTCTTCTCCTTCCTCGCTTTCTTTTTCCTGTTTATTCACATTACCAGGGATTATGAAGCCAGCCTCTTATAATCTCCTCTGTGCTAGCGTAAGCCTCCTAAGAGCTCCAGCAGCCTGTATCCCAGAAGGTGAGTACTTTTTGGTACTTTCATGGAGCTTATTCATGGAGAAGAGTCTTTTCATATTGTCCCACTCAACACCTGCTCCAATATTTGACTTGCAGATTATTAAAAAAATACTGTATTCAGCCTCTCCCTCCTGACAGATAAGTTGCTCAACTTCCATATGTGCAAAAGTGATTCTTTTTTCTTCTTTCTTTTTTCTTTTTTTTTCCCTTTTTTTTTTTTTTTTTTTAAGTTGAAAGAGTAAGATCCTAAAGCTGTCAATATTAACTCAGGAATCATAGTCTGAAAATGAGAATTTTGCAAAAAGACTTGTTTGGTGAACCAAGCTCCTTTATGAACCAAGCTAGAAAAGACTCATCTAGGGAAGTAGCCAAGAACAGGAGGGTACAAATGGAGAACTGGAAACAGATTTTGGCTCAGGTTGTATTGACTTTGGCAAAAACAGGATGTGAAAAATTATACCACCGATAAAAATAAATTATAATCTGTGAGCACTTGAATTAGAGGAGTTCTCCATGTAAACTTAATAAATGAATGTTAATTCAGTTACCAATTTGTAGCTATGAAACATAACTAGTGATGTGATTCTTTGGAACTTGTTTTGGAAAAGATTGCATAACCCATGAAGCAATTCTTCACAAAGTGCATAAAAGTGTCAGCTTATGTATGATTTATGCAGCTAATGTTAGTTATGGTCTATTTAATAGTACTTAATGCGGCTGTATGACGTCACTCTTTCATTTACCAATAGAAAAAATAAAAAGACCAATCAAAAGCATTTTAAAGACTAAAAGATAAATGCATTAATTTTGATTTTTTTGCTTATATTGTGTAAGTCAATAATTAGCACTAATACATACAGAATTTTTAAAGAAGCAATTGTCATATGTAGTCTACATATTTACTATTGAGTTAGCTTAATTACAATTTACTCACTGTGTATGTGTTAACTAATACACTGTTAATGCGCCTTGAGCAATTCATTTTGCCAACAGCATAGTAAATGACTGTATGCGCTTGCCCCTTTATTAGTGGCAGTTATTAAATCCAATTTTAGTTGTACTTACTACATTTCCTCCGCTGCCTACAGGGCATCCCTACGGGAGGGTTATGGCTTAGTGCATCTGTTCTCAGCCTTTACGTCCTTGTAGCCACCTCGTGCCCTGGGGAGAGGCAGCTGGAGCCGGGGAGGAGCAGGGTCAGGGTGGGTCAGTGCACCTCTAGTGGCCACCTTTCCTTGCTTTCATGGAAGAGGGAACAAGTCCATGTCCAGCATCCAGCTGCAAAAAGCCCTTTCCTTAGGTTTGGGAAGGTGTGCGATTTTCTTTAACCGGGAATTAGATACAGAGCCATTAGATACCTCCAAAGGTCTTTAACTTCCTTGTGATGCCCAGACTTATGGAGGTCATCAAGGCTGCTATATGGGAAGACGAACAAAAGGAATTTGAGATCCTTGATATAAACCTTTTGCCAACTGTAAGTCAATGTATCTGGCCTATTAGAATGTCGGGCAAAAAGTGCCTTTTGTTGTGAACTCTCCTTAGATGGTCAATAGACCATCAATAAACCAATGGATTGGTTTATTACCATCCTCTCTTCTCACTGAGTAATCTTCTCACTGGATGTCTTTTTTGAGGGCAGCAATGCTGTCCTGTGGTTCACAGACCACATTTCCTAATTTGCTGTGCTGGCTTCTGCTCTCATGACAAAAATTGAGTTTGTAACGTTCCTAGCAGGCGAGCTGGCCCAACATTGCAATTACCGCCACCTGCCTGGTACGCCAACTGTAAGATCTCCACTTGGCATAGCTGGTGAAACCTGGGCTACAGCTAAATGGGTGGAAACTGCTCATTTTGCAAGTGGTGATCTCAGTGACTCACACACTTTCTAACTTTTCTTTCCAAATATTCCAAATGTCCCGAGGCAGTTTTTTGGGTTTAGCAGGTCCCAATGGTTTCCAAAAAAGATGAAGAATTAACACGTTTCATTGCTGGTCTTGGTCCATGATTGTATCTATCAGAAAAAATTTACTGTGGTCCCTTAGAGGAGGCATGGTAAATTTTGCAACAAATATTGTAAATGATTTGCAACAAAAGTGATCCCAGGGCCCCTAAATGTCCACCAGGACATAGATAAGTTCAAAGAACATCGCAGGCTCAAATCTTGAAAATTCTTAAATTATGAGTTGAACTGTGAAATGTAGACACTGTGAGTGAAGAAAGAACGAGCTGATTGCTGTAAATGAGGGATGTGAACTTTTGGGCTGGAGCTGGGTATGTGGTCTGAAAGTCCACCACCATTACCAGGTTGAACAGTACTGGTGGCTTGAGCACTAGGGTGTTGGTAGTTTCAATAATTTTTCATTACCTATGAAAGACCACCTTGTTTAATCTTCTGTTTAAATCCAGCCTACTTGCCTCAACTGGTTTTCCTATGAAAGCAATCCAACCAGTAGCCCTTTGGGCTGTAGTCATGTGAAAATACAGAACTCTTCATGAAAACCTTTGAAGCAACAGGAACTTCTGTGTCCCACTTCTCATACAAATTACTTTGGATTACATCCAAGAGTAAATAATGTTGTAGTGTGTATGCTGTTCTTTCCATGCACTAAATTTCTCAGCCAAAATAAAGGGTAGTTCTGAAAGGTTTTTCTGATTTGAAACATATAATTTTCCATGTCTGTACTTAAGCATATTCTTCAAATATGCTTTATTAACACAAGATTTGACTTAAATGACAGACAATAGGATGAAGAATGTTCCAATTTCTAGTTATGAAATCTGTCTTAAAAATCGCTGCACTTTTATAGTTTGATCCCAAGTAAATTTAATATTCTTGGTGACACAGAAACTCTGTATCACTTCTTAATAATAACGTGAAAATCATGCTTTCTTTTCTTGTTCCTAGAGATGCTGTTCTCAGATGGGGAAAGGTACAGCACTAACAACATATTTGCAATTACCTGCAAGACTTAACCAAGGAGGTAGTCAGTTTATAGTTACCTTCAATATGTAAACTACAAATTATTAGTGCATGAAAATGGCATCTAAGTTCTGTTGCTGGGGTCTAGTAATTTTGGATATTTTCCATGCTATTACTGCCTGCTCCATATACCTTTACTGGTTCTTTTTGAAATTAACTTAATGGCACTCTACAGAAATGGACTGCCTACTGAGAATGAAAGCTTGCTTGCAAAGATGGACTAACTTCCTACTGGGAAGCACTGATTTGGCACAAACAAAGAAATGCTTTAGCATTAATTTACTTCGGTATCAAAATATTTAGAATAAATTATTTAAAATATTTAAGAACTGAACGGTCAATATTTGCTGTTCATAAATTGGACCCATGTACAAATATTTGACATGGAAAATTCCTCTGGTATCTCCCAGCTATATTACTGAGATAATGCATTCTCAACTTGCCAGGAGTGGTTTTTTTTTCCTTCAGGCAACCAGGGACACATTCTGGAATTGGGGCTTACACTTGTGTGCACCCACATTTGCGCACCTATTCTCTGGTGAATTGAGCTCTGTTCACATTAGCACAGGTAATATCGCTGCGTCTTTTCCTACGCTTCCACCAAACAAAGGTGAAGATAAGCTGAATGAGGTTGGCTTCCAGTCACTACCTTCCCATGTGGAAGTTTCAAAAAATTTTTTTATTTGACTTGCTGTATTGCGCAGTCCTTTGAAGCCATGCTCTAGCAGCATCCCCTCTCTGGCATGAGGCTGCGGAAGCCAACGCTCTTACAGCATTTGCTTGTTAC
>NW_010131810.1:9968-18366 GCF_000699245.1 Pterocles gutturalis | reverse complement strand
TTTCCCTACCCATTGATATTGCCCTGACTCCTGCTAGTGGGTCACATCCTTAAAAATGGTGATGCAGGGTCTGAGTTTTCTACTCATCTATGAATCTGAGTCACTTCTTCATCTTTTTCCTCGTGGCTGGAGTCAGGATCACAACATAACCATGGTATCTCTCCTGCTGACTCATTAGGATAGATAAAGATCATCTCTGCTCTTACCATACACCTATCCCAATATTGCTCAAAACACTCTGATTGGCTTCGTTCTATTTTCATGTCTAGAAGCAGGTAACTTTGTAGAGAGCACACATTTCACTGTTCATGGACTTCTAAAAGATATTTTGCAAAATTTTGAATATTTAGTGTTTTTTTTCGTTAGCATATAAAATGTAACATTGCAAAACTAGACCGATCTAATCGGTACTTTAATCTGGAGAGGTCCAAGCTCAGAGCTGGACAGAGATGCACTGGGCATGTTCTGTGGGGGAGCCAAGTGCTCCTCAGCACTGACTGCTTGCAATGCTGTTATTGGTTTCTCTTCTTAATTTATTTTAACAGAAAGGAATTGTGTTTCTCCTTTCCTTTCCTTTCCTTTCCTTTCCTTTCCTTTCCTTTCCTTTTTCCTTTTTCCTTTTTCCTTTCCTATTGAAGAATCCAGCGTGTGCTCTTTCCTTTCCCTTCAGAAGCTAAGCATATTAGGCATGGATTTAATTTCCTGCACCATCACAAGCCACGCTGAAAGCAGAGTTGTACGAGGTAGTAGTAGCAGCACAAAACACAAACGTGTGTGTTTAGGTTCTCAGTGCTTTGAATGCTGACTTCAATCCATGAAGTACATTTTAATTTAACAGCAGAACATCTTATTCCCAGTAATGTTTGAAACTTTTGTAAATTGGGGGATTACTTAATTTCAAAATCATTTCAAGGGACAAAAACCTGCCATTTGCTGGCACTGCAATCCGACCGTAAGAAGAAATAAAATTTTTTCTTAGAAAACTGTTGCGGGAGGTCTGGGCCATAAAGAAAGATATCTGCCATAGCACCTTGCTGGCTACCAGGCTCACTTATGCTGCCTCATTAATAATATTATTGTAATGCATTTGAATATTTTGTTTTTCTTAATATTTATAAGTTTGATTGCAGCCTTGGGCAGTGCTGGAAATGCGTGGCAGGATGGCCAGAGCATCCCGTGCCAGCGGAGTGTTGCTGCACAAGGACTAAGCACAATTTAGCCATTAACGAGCGAGTATGGGAAGCAATTTTCAAGTGCCTGTAAATCAGTCACTTTGTTTCCTCTAATATGAGGCTTAGGAGTTGTTCCATGCCAAATTTCAACTCTTAAGCCTCAACACTTTTGCTGGTAGGAGCGTTAATGAAAAAAGTATTTTTGTGTTCCCCCTCCCCTTTTATTGAATGGGATAATTGCACTCCTTTTTACCTTCCCATTTTCTGCACAGTCAAACAGCTGAAGATTTTTTTTTTTTGCCCTGCCCTCCCCCTAAATTATTTTAAGAATTCAGTTTCAAGCTAAAAGTTGAACTTTGTCTGATCAGACATAGGTACAGCAATCTTGAAAACAGTTGAAAATGAGGAGTAACTTTCTGAGATGTTAATTATGAAAGCCCCCTGCCCAGCTTTTGTAATAATTAATAAATTCTGATCCTTTGCCCGACAGACAGTGGGGTAGGAAAGGGCCACTGAACCTTAAATTTGCAATGGCAGAGAACCAAAGGAAACCAGAGCTTCTGCCTGCGACTGCTGATAACTTTTGCTGCTTGGTTTCAGCATTTTCCATTTTTCTTCTTTTAACTTAATCAAAGCTGTTTCGATGGCTATCAGACTGGTTTAACCACTACATTCAGACAAAGGGAGTTTATTACCGGCTCCTCTGCTATGGTTTTTGTTTTGGCTTGCGTCACTGGGATATGATTTCTCGCAGTAAGACACCCCAAGGATCACATTAATTTTGCTGACCCGAAAAAAAAGTCAAAATTAAAAAAAAGAAAAAAAAATGAAAAAAGGCAAAAAAGAGAAAAAAAGAAAAAAAAAAAGAAAATGAAAATAAAATAATAATAAAAAGAAAGGGCAGGGAGACAGCAGCCTTTGTTATTTTCTTAAAAATGCTCTAAATATCTCTAAAATAATCCGCATGGAAGTGAGCACAGCACCAAACAAGTTGGAGTTGGCTTCAGTCTTGCCGCGGACAGGCAGGAGCTTTGTGGAGCCCGGAGCGGGCACTGCTGGACAACGCGAATATCAGCAAAAGCCTCCTGTTTTATCACCTATTACATGGATTAAGGCTTGAGGCACTCCCGTCCTGTCACTCCATAAACGCGTTAAATGAGTTGGGGATTTTGATCATATTGTGATTCTCATTAGTAAATCTGAATACAAATAGGTTTTAGCCTAAATAAATATTGTTCCGTCCACGTCGCGCACCCAACACGTTACATTAGGAAAAGTTAATTTTATATGACTAAATATAATCAGAAACACAACATGAGGCCTGTCAAGTTGACATGGTATGATAGGTACCTTAACACTTCTCAGCAGGCAACGTTGTTTGCACACTGCTTAAACTTGTTCGTCAGTGACTTCTTGCATGATAACCAGAATATTAACAATACGTTGAAGGTGGCACTGACATGTACAAATGCATTTCACCAAAGAGATATACTTCCAAAGGAAGATCCACAGATCATTTCAGTATTTTTTCCTCCTCTTTTTTCCCTCTTTATTTGTTTATTATACCAAGATCAAGCTCCTTCTGCTCCTTTCATGCAGACGGGGTGTAAAACCAAACACAAAACTCAACTTACAGACTAAAATAAGGTACAAATGAGTGGAAAGATGGATGGTGACAAGAAAGGAAAGATAAGCAAAAAGTGTTGGAAAAGTAAAGTTATACAGGTGTAGGGACTGCGTGTAGGTAGACAATTTGTTCATGAGACAGTTCCAACCGGCGAGGCTCAGCAGTCCTTCCTTGTCGTCTCGCCGCTGGGAGTGAGGTATCGCTGGTGTCACAGCACAAGCTGGGTTTTGTGAAAAATAGTGAAGCTCAGACACAGGAAGGAAATTTTCCGTCACTCCCTAAAAAATTAACTTCTTGAGACATCTCTTTGTTTTCCTGGAAATTTTCCCTTTTTTTTTTTTTTCTGGTTGAGCCTGTAGAACCTGTGATTTGTTTTATTTTCAGTCTGTTACTGTATTTTTTGAGGATTTTGAGATGCTATTCGTATATTATGGGTATTTCAAGCTACTTTTGCAGATTCCTTTGAGTGATCCACATCTTACCAACCAGTTTAATCTGCTTTCTTCTGCAGGTGGTTTCAATCCCAACCAACATCTACTGTGTAGACCCTAGATGGTTAGTCTTTGATTGCTTTTCTTAGACCAGATCGACACGAGTTCGCTACCTACACAAAAGCCTAAAAATACTTTCCTTTACTCTGGGTTGAAGCTTCCCAAAGCCAGAGGAATGGTCTGGGATGAGGATCTGAACCTGGATCACGTTCAAATAAACCCGTGGGAAACTTTGGATGTAAAACTCCCCATTGCTGCATGCCTACGCTTTACCAAGCCTCGCCTTTTCCCCATTAAAATCTAGCACCTATCTACGTTAAAATACAGCTATGCCGTGTATTTTAATTGAGGCTCTGGTCTCCAGCTCCCAATACTTATAATCAGATTCCAGTTTTCCAGCTAAAGCTGTTTATTGATGTCCTACTTTTTTCACCATCGTAGCATGTCAATAAATTGGAGAATAGTTCCGTATGTTAGATTTCCCCAAGCTTTCCGGGGAAATCCTTTGACAATTTGCTGTATAAAGTCAGTTAATTGCTTTATATAGCAGAGCAATAGCAAGTATTTAGACATATCATATGACAGACATTCAGAAAATATGGGAAAGACATATTTGTCAATAAAACGAATGCTGGTAAAGCAGATTATTTTATTATGTGAAAGTTTTCGGCTTAAGCTGAGTTATCTTGATTGTACTAATAACTGACATGCCTTAACCAGCTGTCTGAACAGCAGAAAGAAACGACTTCTGCTTATTTTCCTGAACCTTCCCAGAACCTCCCTGTAACCAACCAGAAAGTAAATCTCAAGATGCCACAGAATTTAATACAAAAACCGAAAGTTCAAATTATATTTTATTTTAAGTTGCATAGGGCGGTAATAGAAAAAGATCATCAAAAACAATGAAAAGAAATAATTGTTAATTTCTACAGTACCTTGAAACAGAAGCCCCTGAGAATAAATAGAATAAGAATACTATTAAAATTTCCTCTTTTATTATATCTTCTCTGCCAGAGTAATTGTTGCTGTGTCCAATATATGCAGAGGACAATTTACTAGCTGGTTTCTATTAGTTTTTAGCATTAACATATACAGAAATAAAATGAATAGCTAGCTTTTCTTTGGTTAATTAAATGACTGACAAGTCACAGATGTTGCTGCACAGACTCTTCCATATGATTAAAAAAAAAAAAAATCAACCCTGGCAAACAAAAGAACAGTAGACCAGCAGTGTAAATGGTCTCTTTATTAAGTGAATATTGATGCTACATTATGATTTTTTTATGAATGTGAATAAGGTAGAATACTTGTTCTTTCTCCAAGTTTTATATTAAGATTTGAAAAGAAAACCTGCTTCCTACATAATTCTCACAAAGGAGTTCAGAAGATGGTTTACTGTAGAAGTGACCTAATTTACAGAGGTTCTGCTTCTGCAACATCTATCACAAAAGTGCATTTTATTAGCAAGATACATATCTTTAATTTTTTTTCTCCAGTAAAATTTTAATGGAATCTTGGTAACTAAATCTGGTATTGAAAAAAAAATATTCTATTTCTATTCAATACTATATTTTACTAAAAAACTTGAACAGATTTTATAGACATATTCATAGGATAAGTATATTAAACTGCAGCTCGTTTCCTTCATACCTTGTCCCTACTTTGTCTTCATTAATAGCCGGACCCCTCTTGGAGATGAACAGATTTTCTCTCATCTGTGGTGCTGTTACGTGTCCCTAAGACCTGGACCGAGATGGTCATGAGATTGACCTGGTCCGAGATTGACCCATTTTAATTTAATTTCCAAATAACTGAAAGTTAATAACTTTGAGCTCTTAGGTTAGCAGACCTGGATCTTCTGAACTGTCCAGTGCCTTGAGCATGTGTTAAACATTTTTGGATTTCACAAATATTAATTTCTTATGCTTCTTTTGCTTAGTCTGATGGTTTCAATGATCTTTTGGCTTACTTCTGCCAGGTCATCACTTCCTTTATCTAAAGTAGGCACGATGGGAGATGGGAACAGAGTATTTTCCAGGTTTAACCCTAGGAATTGCCTTCATTATGGATTATAGACAATTGAGGAAAACACAGATGATATAAAATTGCTTTGAAAAACATGCATAAAATATACCTAAACATATTCTGTTATTATTATTTGTTCAGTAAATTGTGATAACCCAGCAAAAGGACCCAGGATCCGTGGCATCGCTGGTGGAGTTATGATCTCCCCATGGGTGAATGACGATGGCACTACTGCCACGAGTGGACAGAACTCAGGAGCCACAGAGACGGGTCACCAGCACCACATGGAAGTTCGGGACAAGAAGCAAAGTAGAATAATTTAGCTAATTACACCAGCAAAGAATTTAAAAGGACAGAACGTAATTACTGATGATGGATTTAAGCCAGAACATTGAGACTGGAAACAATATGCTTGTGTAAAGTGCCATATTTAATTAACAGGGGGAGCTTAGGTATAATATTTACATATTTGTAAAACACTCCAGGAGCACAGAGCCTCTTTTCCATCAAGTGAGACCTCTGGTGAGGTACTGAATTACAAGAAAAATTGAATTTACAAGAAAAATTGAATTTACAAGAAAAATCTCCCCACTTACCAAGCTCAACATTTCGCAGGGCTTGGACATAATTTGAAATTCTGAATTTCACTGCCGAGCAGGCCTTGCTCTGATAACCTTAGGAGACCAAACAAGAGCACTGCTTCAAGCTTAACTTTTAGGCAGCATCTTTAATAAAATTAGAAAATGGCTGTAGGAATACTTACCTTTTTTTACGGATCTTTCCAAGTCTTTAATGGCATGGAGAAGGTCAACGTGTCTCCTCTTCCAGTCCATAGTGTCGCCCAGCCAGAACCTGATGACTGAGCCTTAAAACAGCTGCAATATAAAGAATTCAGAGCATCCCAGCCTGGCCAAACCTGGCCACCAATTATCTCTTATATTGCCCTGTAAATTTGTTTGAAGATTTGACCCAATGAATTTGTCTAGCTTCAATCAACGTAAAAGTACAAAGGCCTTTAATTTTATTTATTTTTTTTTTTTTTAATTAAGGAGATCGCAGCGGTCGTTTCTGTGAAAAGTACAGTGTCCTGCTTCACCGTGGGATGGCAAAGGAAATACTTCACACCCTCACGACTGACTGCATTAATTACCAGGGTGATGAATAGCCTTCACCCTATGTAAATAACCGTGTGCCGGAGCTTCGAGCCCAATGAAAGTACAGCTATGTTTTAGTGGACCGCGGCATCGTATTTCATATAGTAAAAAGTTGTGAGGGAAGAGGAGTGATATTTATGGAGTGCAAAGCACTGTGGGATTTTGTGGGAAACCACATATATTCAGCTTGTCAGAAAACATCTTAATATTTACTCTTACAATCCCTAGGCTACTGCTTTCTAAACCTAAAGCTTTCATTAGCCCATTTACCAGATATAAAACATTTGTAAGTCTGTTGAAAGAGTTACTTTCAGGAGTGGCATTTTTCACAGCAAAACGATGATACCTTTACATAACCTCATTATGCAGCGGTGCCAGCTCCTGCGAGCCAGCTGCCTTATCCCATGGAATTAATTCCCTATATCCACGTTTCTCTTTCACAGCCTCTGATTATTCCACACCGTCCCCTCAGTCCTATTATTCCCCGCACAGAAGGATCCCACTGTCCAGGTATGTGCCTCCCCATGGTCGTGTTGACCTCTGAAAAGGGGGTTTGCATCTTTTGGGTATTGCCGACGGCATCTCTCCTTGCATTTTGCCAAATTACAGGTTTAGAAAGTGGCGTTACCCACAGTCCAACCTTCCCCGCTTGTTCTTCCAGGCTGCTCCCGATGCCCCGAAAGGTTTCTTCTCTCCATGGCTCACAAATTGCAGGGGGGGGGGGGAGGAGGGGAATAAAAAAATTAAAAAAAAGAAAAAAACAAAAAAACAAAAAAAAGCTTTTATTCCTTCCCATCAGTTTGGGGCTCTGCCGATTTTATGATGGGAAGTTTTCTAAATTGAAAATAAAGAAGTTGTTTCTTAAAACCTAAATAAGGGTGATATTTGTTTTGGTCAAAAGAAATATTTCTCACTCGCGTTGCATGCACAATATGTTACATTAAGAAAGGTTAATTCTATATTAAATATAATCAAAAACACAACATGGGGCCTGTCATGCTGACATGGTGCAATAGGTACTTTAATACTGCTCAGCAGGAGCCCTTGTTATATTTTTTATATGTTAGTAGATGTCTACTTAGAATTGATCAAACCTTTCCTTCTGAAACATATATGCCAACACCTCCACGACACACTATAAACTAGACTCTCAGAAAACAATAATGATGCTTATCAGTCACTCGCCTTGAGTTTGCTTGTGAAAAACCTCTAGCTAGTATGCTATTGGAGCTCTTAAAACATAGATCTTTTTGCTGCACTGATAATTCACTCACAGCTTGAGATTGATGACTATGTGAAGTCCATAAAAGATGTTACCACTATATTTTCTTCTTATGATTTATTTTATCATGTTGTCAAGGTTTGCAGAAAACAAGAAACAAATCAATGAATGTCATGCTTAAATATTAAAGAAGGCTGTAATACACAATTTTATTCAGATGCCTTATTCAATCTTGCAGCTCCGAAAAGGGTAGCGGCAGCAAAGCTTTTATTTGAATTACTTTTGGAAAAATTAATTTAGTGTGAATGTTGAATTGTGAATGGCAAAAGGGTAGCTAACCTTATTTGTTTAAAGAGGAATATAGAGTAAACTTGGCTTTTTTTTTTTTTTTTTGAAAAAGCTTTTGAGAACCTGGGGAAATTCGCTGGCGTTTCAACTTCAGAAACTTTGGAAGAGAATTGCTTAATGAGCTCATGCTTTCTAAATTAAGGAGAGGCTGCCTTAGCGAGGGGGGAACAGGGCAGGTTTGCAGGAGGATGTTGGCATCAGTGATCCCTCAGTGCTACAAAGCTATTAAAAAAAAAAAACAAAAACAAAACAAAACAAAAAACCAAACCTTTCCTCTTTTTTTTACAGCAAAATTGAGATCACATCTTATGCCTTGGTACAGAGGAGGGTGGGGGGAAGGAAAGGGGAAGCAAAGGGGT
>NW_010131810.1:8581-9928 GCF_000699245.1 Pterocles gutturalis | reverse complement strand
CCTGGGCTTCATTACCACTGGGAGACAAAGCAGCATTTAAACTCAGCTGGATTTGGGTTTTGTTTCATTGGTTGGTTGGCTTGAGGTTTGTTTTTTATCTCCTTGCTTGTTCTCAAGGATAGAAGAAATTATTTCAGAATTTTTTTTTTTTTAAATAACTCTTTTGAATAACTATTTTTTTTAACTTTTGAATAACAAAACGACCTCTTTTGAACTATTTTGCTTTTCTGTGGTTTCTATTCTATTTTTCACCTCTAGGAAGAGCTTTGGTGACTGTTTTGTCCTTTCCAAGGCAATGATGAAGGCTGTCTTATCCTCCAGGAGCAGACAAGAGGGATCTGAATGGGCAGCGCTCTCTGTCCATTTGTCACCAGTGAGCAAAGTTGCCTTTTTATTTGCTTTCTTTTATCTCATTTTGGTTCTGTAACTCTACCAAAGATGGGAGTTGCAAAAGAAGAAAACAAAGCAGAGCGTTTTTCTAGTCCCACAACTCCTGGGATCTTGGATGAGCAGAGCCCCATCGCTTGGCTGCCCAGAGCGTGGTAAGCAACGAAGCCTTCCAAGGGGATGCTCACCAGCACCTCACAGGGTGTCCTTACATTAGTTTGCTATGGCATTTGAATTCATAAAATGTGGGTTTTATCCATTTTTATCAATTGTAATGGGTATTAGTTTTTTTAATACTCCTGACAAAAGGTATAACTCAACGTCGCCCGCGCTGCTGCCTTCCCCACCAAATCCCATTCACAAACCCCATGAATTCCAACCATCTTTTCTTGCTGTGCATTTTTGGGGTGAATTATCTATGTGGAAGGCAGGTTTTTTGGCTATACTGTTCCCTTTGCTGTGTCTCAGATCTTCTCAGCTCTAGAGAATACTTAAGGTATTTCAAGGGACATTTCTTTCTGTTCCTCTGCCACATATTTAGTGCACACATCTTGTTTTTTGTCCTGAGATGGAACTGATATTGAGTGAGAAGATCAGGCAAAATCATTGCTGCCTGCCCCAAACAGATCAGGCAGTGAGAGCAATGAGGTTTTTTTTTAATTAATTAAAGTTGATGCCTTAATTTAGCTTAAGAAACTAAGTGCAAATGAAAACGTATTTTATTGTCAACTTTCATAATATATCAGAGTATATTTATAACACAGCATTAAAAATAAAATGTGTTGGATTATGTGTTTTTCAAGTATATTATTTAAATTAACCTGAGAACAATTCCTGGAAAATCAAATTTGTAATGCAGGACCTAATTTTTGCAGTGCGCTCCCTGCATACATTATTGTTTATTATAGCACGAGCACGGAAAGCAAACTTAAAGTTGATCAGTTTTTATTCTCCAGCTTT
>NW_010131810.1:1071-8553 GCF_000699245.1 Pterocles gutturalis | reverse complement strand
AATGACAGTCAGATTAAAACAACATAATCAGGAGCAGGATTCTCAAAGATAGCGAGTTCTGTCTGCAAAGGACACACCAGGACACCATGAAAACTATTTCTCCAGGAAATACGGTACCTCCTATCCTTAGTAGTGTCGTAGGATTCATAGAATGGAAAGCAGTGAAATATTTTCTTCTCTTTTTTTTTTTTTTTTTCCCCCATTTTTTGTTTTGGGTACAATTCACCCCTGTGCAGATGGAAAATACAAGCCCCATCCCTTCAATCCCATGTAAGGCTTTTACTGGAGGTGGGATTGGTGGTAGTGCCCCAGCCCTGCGGTAAGTGGACTCCCTCCTTCGAGGCTTCAGCTTCTGGTGCTTCCACCTTTGCCAAGATCTAACTGGAAACGCTGATTTTTCCCAGTAGCTGCTTCAGCTTTATTTACTTACTTTGAAATTCATTTTTGAGTCATGGTGCATCTCAGCTATTCAGACAGGGCTGGAGAAAGAAAAAATGTGATTTTTCAACTTGAGAAAATATTTCAGAAACTTTTTTTTTTTCTACTTTTTTGGGTTTTTTGTGTCTGTGACAATTGGCTTTCATTTGTACTGGGAAAGCTGATTTGCACAACACCAGCTCAGAGGCTGTCCTTGTGAAAAAATAAAAAAAAGAAAAGAAAACACAACGCCCAAATACAACGTTGCTAGTAGGATTTAATTCTGTGTAATGATTTTTCAGTTTGAGCCTCACTGAAGAGAGGGTTGTTTCTTTCAACATTTTTCTCCTTAAGACTTCTAATAATGTGAACTCTAGATGTCTTTTTAATAATATTCAGAACATTTGGAGACCCTCCTTCTAGTCTTTAAGATGCAGTTAAAAAAAAAAAAAAAAAAAGAGGAAGATCATTGGAAAAGTTTCCAGTTGTGTTGGAAATTGTGACTTGAACTTTTCAGTAGGTCATCCCCATTCCCCAGCCCCTCTGGAAAGTCCAGCCAAGCTTCCTCACACTGTTTCAGTAGGAAATGTTGTGGTAAAGATCAAGAAGCAGGTTGTCGTGACTTGTTAAAAATGCCTTGGGCTGGAACCACTTCGTTGCACACACATTTAGCAAAAATTTTCTTGGAACATTCCTTTTTGTGCTGCTTCTCCGTCAAATAGCTGGACTGCAGCTTGTGTCTTAAAAATTCCCTTGCAAGCACAAGCTGAGTGATTCCCGATATACAAATATTCACATCTAATGTAGATAAATGTTATATTGCACCGCTTCTTGGTCCCCTTGCTTGGGTGGGGCTTTGCAAGATGCTGAACCTGATGTTAAGAAAATTCTTCCAGGGGCACAAGTTTAAGGTGAAATATTGATTTTACAGATGTTAAAGATAAACTCCCTCAACCATCACTGAGCCCAGGACTTGCCCCAGTGTTTGGGAGGAGATGCCATCTCCAGCTACAGAGACATCGGTCAGACCTGGCAACTTCTTCAAGGAGATCGCAGAGGAGTTGGAGGAGGAAAGCTTTCCTAAGTGCGTTGAATGGTTAACTCACCCAAAATTTCTTATGAAGAAGAACAAGCCGAATTTTTAAGTGGAAGCCAATTTCCCTGAAAGCTTGCAAATATCTGGCTGATCTGATTCTGTTTGTCCATAACCACCCGTAGATGATCTTAGTTTCCACACCGGTGTGCGGCTGCTGATTTAATGGAGTTGCACCAGTGCACTGAAGAATTAGAAAAGGCTCCAACCCAGTGAGCGTGTGTGCCTGTAGATAGAATTTTTTAAAAACACCTTTATTTATACAATTAATGCAAAGTTAATGTTTTGGCTTTCTTCTGGGACAATCTGTAGAAGAAAAACTAGAGCTGGGGATTAAAAAGAGCGCGCAAGTAATGTGTAAACCATGAAATTCAATTAGTTCCTCTTAGGAAGCCAAATTTTTGGTGAATACTGTAGAGAAAAAGTAGGGATAAAATGCCTAAACCAAAGCTGTACTTAATAAGCTTCAGTAATTAGTTATAAATGGCTCCTTAAACCTGGAAGCACATCTATTTTTTTTTTTTTTTTGGCCTGTGTTTATGAATGCTAAGGACAATGCAGGATAGGGTTAAAAAATAACTTTCCAGTGCAAATCTTCTACTGGGAAGATTTTTGGAAGGTAGGCACTGAGAAAAGGCGCATGGTGCCTGGCCTGGGCATGTGGCCAGAGCCCAGGGGAACGAGGAGGTCCAAGGGATGCTGGGCACATCCTCTCCCAGTGCTTCCCAGGGCATCCCAATAAGTGTGGGTGAGACTGGCTGAGAAGGTGTCATGCAAATAGGTATTTAAAAGGAGTCCTGGGAAAATAGTGATCAGATTTGCCAGCAGGAAATTAGGAGCATTGTCCTGTTATTGATGTGTCCCCTTTTTTACCCCTGCATCCTCTAATTTTTTTGCTGCATCCAGTAACAATTTGATATTTGAATTGTATAGTAACTCTTCAGAATTGGAAGGGTAAAAGGTAAATCGTGCTGCAGCCTGTGATAGATTAATTGGCAAATGTTCCTGTTATTGTTTCTGGGAGCTCCACATCCACCTCACTATTCTCGTCTCTGAAAGGGCTCCCTGAAGTCAAAAGCGCCAGTGAAAATACCAATGTCCAAAAACAGAGCTGCCACTCCTGCTCCACAATTCATCTTACAATCAAAGGTCCTTTGCTGTCAGTACAGGAACTAGAGAAACAAATAGAGACCATAGACAATTCCCTTTCTTGCTCCCTCCCCCCAGCTCCCTCCAGAATACGCTGAAATCCTACTCTAATCCATATTGTGAACCGTAAACACTCTTGACCTATAGACTCTTTTTTTGTAAGAAAAGTGTTTTCCTGGCTGCATTTTCCTAATCTCCTTTTTATATACACTTTTTTCTGAATCTTCATGACTTTTGAAAGATTGGCCAACACCTGAAACATTTCCAACTCAAGCCTTTTTTTCAGGGGGAATGGGTCAAACTGGAGTTCCTTGATCCATTGTTACTTAATTTCTGGGTCAGGTTCCAGAAAGACCCCTTCTTCCTCTTTTGCTTCAGATGGAAAACACTCAAGAATGGATTTTCTGCTGGGAAACCTGCATAAAATGGTTGGAATTTCGTGACAAACACAACTCTTCTGCTTCCCAAGATGGTGGAGCTCCCTCTTTTGGGGTCACAGCCTCTGAAAGCATTGTGGGTGGCTCAGAGTTAGCCTCTTTTTTAATTTGTTATCAACTCAACTTTATTGATTTATTCATTTTCCTTCCCAGTTTATCTTTAAGGTAACCAGAAGTGTTACTTTTGCGGTACTGCAGGAGGAACTGAACATGCTCAAGAGAGGCTGTGGATGGGAGCCGTCAAGCGTGACCCCAGGCAACTCCTGACTCTTTTCCTCCTGGGCTTTGACCAAATCATCTTTGTCCAGGTTAAAGGGCTGCTCCAGCCTGTGAGCTCCAGGAGTGAAAATTGTGTTATGAGGTGACTGCAGAAGTGTTTAAGCTTTCTCCAAGATGGTGGCTCCTCTCCAGACTCTTCGCTGCTGGCTGTGGGCTGACGGCCGGCATGGCTTCAGTTCCTAGAGCAGGCACAGGACTGAGTTTGGGAGTGTTTACGCCCCTAAAAACATCTCTTGAAGCCTTGGATGTGACACTTAACCCTGCTGCCTCAGATTCCCCGTCAAGAAGAGGGTAACGACACTTGCTTATCTACTCCAGAGCGGGCTTTGAGGATTAATTAGTTCATATTTGTACAGTGCTTTGAACATAAGTGCTTGGTATTATCATTCTTCCTTCACTGCTCCGGGCTCATTTTCTCCTTCGCCCTGATGTGCCTTCCTGCCTTTTCCAAAGCTCTTTGTCTTGTCTCAGCCCTGCTGTACCGTGCCCTTGCCCTGCCTCACCACATGCTCCGCACGCTCCTCGCCTGGCTCTGGGGCTGCAGAACATCTGCAGAAGGACAAGGGCCAGCGCTTCTCCCTTCCTCCTCCTGTTCACGCTAAGAGAAACACAGCCCGGCGTTTGCAGGGGGCTTGTGTGGCTGAAGAGGTGGAAATGGTCGCTCAGATTCACCTTCCACCCCATCAACAGCGTTTCTTGCAAAAACAGCAGGCGAGCCAGGTGGGCATTGGCACGGAGTGCAGATTGCATGGTCCCTTGTCATTCCTTTTGATCTTTTGTTAAAAAAAAACAAAGAGAAAGAAAGGGAGAAGGGAGGAAAAGGTGGGGGGAAAAGAGGAGAGAAAGGAAAGCCCAAAACCTGTGTGTTTCCACCACCTTGAAATGTGCTTCTTGGAAAAAATTCCCACCTAGCTCCTTCATGAAGATGGTCAGAGGAGCTGGTAGAAAACATTTTGCCATAAAGCCATTTAAACTTCTGCAGTTGGTGAGCTTTATACTCACACCCTGCACACCATCCCCAGATGTGTCCCCATGGATGTCTATGTCCACGTGTCCATTCTTCCTCTGGGAAGTGGGTCATGCCCTCGGACCAACATCCAAGCCCTACTCGGTGGCACAAGAGCAGCAGTTTCCTCAGCTTGCCTCAATAATTCGGTAGTTTTCTGCATCCCTTGGCATTGCCCCTGCCTGGGACCTCTCTGCTCCATACTGATCCTCACACGTGGTCACTCCTGTCCCCATGTTGGCATGAGACACATCACAACAGCAGCTGCTCCCCTGGAAGCTCCTTTTCTTTATTTTAAATTTCTTTATTTTAAAATTTCAGAGAGAAAAAATGTTGTGGCTAAAATTTAACGTGAGAAAAATCCTGAGGATATTTTCGTGCTGGCAGGATATTCTGCAAATGTGCTAGGGCACCGGTCAAAACCAGCAATGGGTGAATATTTCATCTCTTTTTCCCTCTGATCACTTGTCTGTAATGGGTTGGGCAGGAACTGTCTTTTCTTGCATGTGTTTTCAGTGCCCAAGAGCTCCAATTTCTCCCTTCTCCCTGTTACTGCAAGAGAAATCGGTCTGTATTGTCTGAGTGTCTTTAATGTGCAATTCCAGCGGCCTAATGGGCACCTGATGGTACAGATAGATTTGATTCCAGATTTGGATGTGCTGACATAAACCTTAATGCTTTTTATTGTGTGCCACTTTGGGAAATCCTGATTAACAGCAACAAAGAGATAATTATGCAAGATGAAGACAATGTAGTTGTTTTAAAAATAATGTATATCATACAATTAATGCTACTTTGTCCTATATCAAAGTCACGCTACCTGCATTAATCATACATCCTCATAGTTTCTAAACATTAATAGCAAGAAATAAAAAGAAGAACTCCTAATCCCGAGGAGAGTCACAATAGCGGGGGGTTGGGTTTCTTCTGAGAAGAAGAGAAGTAAGTCATGCAGGTTTTCAGCCTAGTTATTACCAAATGTAGAACATATGCCTATCTTTTTTAGAAAAAGGGGCTGAAGCTGGTTCAGGAACCCTAATTAGTAATTAATTCTGTTTAGTCCTCATGCATTAACGCTATCTGACCATTTGTCAATTGAATAAGGAATATTTATATATTTAATAAGAAGTAGGGTTTTGCCTGTTTCTGATTTTACAAAGGGTAAACCCAAAGCATCAAACCCAAAGAGGTGATGTGCGGTGGGTGTGTGTGGCCGAGGTGCTCCCATGCACTGAGTTGACCCTTCCTCTCTGTTGGAATTAAAGGGGATGTGGAAGTTACCGGATGTGGAGTAGAGCAACGGTAGGCATGGAGTGGGACAAATTTTCTCTTAAGCTATGGAAAGACCTTAAAATCTGGTGGAGGAGCAATAGGAATGTTTGAATGGATGCATATACACACAGGCCAGATTTTAGCAAATCTTCAGATTAAGTTCTTCTAAAAGAAACATTGGGAAATGTTCATTTAGCCCCCCACAAAGGGCATGGCCCTTCTGGGTTTCTTTTGGGTTGCCTGACTTCAGACTCCTGATGAGGGGCAAAAAGTGACCAATGACTTCATCTTAAATCCTGGTTTAAGCATGGTCTGCACTGCCTAGAAAGATCAAATATTGAACCCATCGTTAAAATTTTGGCCCATCTATGGCAGTAAAGAGGTTTCTATATAAACACTAGGGTAGCAATGCTACAGCATTAATATTTTGCTCCTTATTGACAAAATTAACTTAACCTTCCTTTTGTAAACCAGCTTTCCCAAAGCTCTTTTATTTATATCTCGTTTCCCCAAATACCTTTCCAAATTACAACTGGTTTGTGTCACTGGTGGCTCCCGAGCCGGGGGAATTAAGGGAAGGTTTGGGTGTGATCGTTACATTACCTTCTGTGGAATGGATGGGGATATACCATATGTGCGTCTGCAATTAGACATTTTGATTTCCAAAGTATTTAGTTACCATTTGCTGAACCATTGAGTAATTACCGCGGCAAAATTGCACAATCTGTCAGTACGTCAGCTAAGTGTGCTTCTGGACAGCTTTATGTGCACCTTCACCAGCACGGAGCCTTTTCTGTGCTTCCTTTGGTGAAACCTCAGTCCTGTCGGAGGAGAAATTTCTCACGGCAAAGGAAATTTCGACTACCGGTGAAAATACCGACTACTGCACACCTGCCCCATGGAGGATAGCTTGCCTCAGAGGGAAAGTGCTACTTAAGGTAACATGTTCCATTAAATACGGTGGGTTTTTAAGGCTGAAAAATGCTATTCTGGGAAACGAGTTTGGAGCCGGCCACTCAGCACTTCTTGTTTCCATAATTCCCTGAATTTAGCAGCGGCACTTCTGCCACTGGCAGGGGGAAACCTTCCAAGTGTCACACACCACGTTCGACGGAAGCAGAAGGATTTCCAACCTGAGAATGTGTTTAGGGTCATAAGACTAATTGTTTCAACTATTTTTTTCAGTCAATAAGGGAAAGCTTTCTAATCAGGAACGGAAAATTAAGATTATTTTGAATAGAGGAAAGCAAGAGGTATGATTTACTTCTCTCTCTCCTTCTCCCCACCAAATGAAACACTCAGGAATCTTGAGAAAATTGGGTCACTAATATGGAAATTTTAAAGTATTGATAATACCAACATGACAAGTTGTCACTTTGCAGTATGTTCTTAAACACGACTAAACCTTAATAACCAGGTTATTCTAGAATAATCAGGGTAACAGAATGGGAATGAATGGCAGTTACTGTAATTATTCTAGAAAGAGGACCAAAGCAAACAGAAATTCTCTCTAATTTTATATATTCCCAATAGGTGGCACATAGTACATCATTATCACTATAGAAACTACTTAGTAGTTTCTCCAAAAATCAGCTACGCTTCACGGTCTTATGGGCCAACGGCTGAGCTGCTGGTGAGCCGGCACCCTCTAATTCAAACAGAGGTAAGCTCCCCGCAAGCTGCGGTAGGCTGCAGCAGACAAAACAAATTTCCTAAGCCAAACATATTAAATCCAATATATTGCTCATTGATTTAATAGACTGAAACTTTGGATACAACTGTCGCTTTCTGGATCTTAATGGGCATTAGTGCTCAGAAAGAGAAGGCGA
>NW_010131810.1:684-1045 GCF_000699245.1 Pterocles gutturalis | reverse complement strand
AAAGAAGGTGCTGCAGAGGGCTTTGCTCTATATGAAAGTTCTCTGTTGCAGGATGAAATCTGTAATTAAATGAGGTACTCTACAAAATTCTTCGGTGACTATGGCCCCACTTTGAGCTAAAGATGTTATTGCTGTCCTAATGCTTCGCATAGCAGTCAGATGATCATATTCGAAAACAAAAAAAAATGATTTATCCAATAATAATAATTATAATAATAATAATAAAAATATTAGTGTGAATCAAACCCAGAGCCTGTTTCCATCAGTGCTCTCCTCCGTCTCCCTCCCGCCTGTGACACGGTGGGGACAGCACCACAGCAACACCAGAACGTCCCAGAACTCACCCCAGGATTTGGTCCAT
>NW_010131810.1:0-663 GCF_000699245.1 Pterocles gutturalis | reverse complement strand
CGGAAGAATTTCTTTACTTGTTAGTTCTGTTCTGTTTTGTTGCTGTGTTTGTTATTCTGGGTTAATTATGGCAATGTGATTAAAACAAATCTGCCATATGAGATGCTGTGCAATACTTGAATTGCATCGTAGGGTTACTGATAAAAATCTGCAAAATTAGATCCTTTTGTACACTGTAGATGTGAGGGGAGAGGACAGGATAGATAAATCAAGTTTTTACAAAGGATGGTGTTTGTTAATCTTCTGACACTGCCGCCTGTGATGTATGGTATCTGAGTTCCCAAAGTTTATCACATTAGTAAAAAATACTGTACACATAAAATCAGACCCCGGAAAAAAAAAAAAAACAAAAAACAAAAAGAAAAAAAAAACACCAAAAAGGAAACTAAACAATGAACATGTGTGAAGTTGGAAATTTATAGGCTTAGGCCTCAGCAGCTACATATCCTGGAAAAAGAAGAAAAAAGGAAAAAAAAAAAAAGTGTTAAGAAAACAAATTACAGTTGTGGATGTGAGGACCCTGACACCGCCGCCTGACAAATCGACCCTCTGGCTTGACCCTCCACAATATGTTTCCACAGGTAATTCCATAACTCTCCGGTCAACTTTTCAAGATTTCCTGTTTGACAGCTGGGCAAAAAGGGAAGTTCCCCATCACCGCTC